>NC_083615.1:14779762-14997262 GCF_963584025.1 Labrus mixtus
TGTTTATTCTCATGCTATAAGAAGCAAAGTAGTTACGACACCAGCCACATAAAAAAATGATTGTATTCAGCTTTAATGAAAAGTGACTTCACTTTGTGTGTCATGAAGTCTTCTTTGTCTGTTTTTGTATCTTGATCATAACTTAACAATCTTCACAGTTATGGACCAGATGTTTTTGGTTCATGTTTTTTTAATATAATTTATTTTCTCGTTGTCCTTGTCACAGAATCAAGTGTCGGATCTTAAGGAGATGTGCAGTGCGCTGAAGAAGGAAAAAGCAGATGTTGAGAAAAAGCTGGCACACATACGCGGAGTAGGTTAACCCAAAGTCACCTCTCTCTCTCTTTCTCTATCTCTAATAGTATTGTGGTTTTTTGATTGTGGTTAAATGTGCCCTCGTGGCTTTTTATTATTAGTGCTGAATACTTAGTGTGACCGGTTTCTATATTCTTTTTCCTGCAATTGAAGCTGCTTAGAGGTTCGTTCAAGGATCATGGCTGCCTCTTACCTTCTTCCTTTTTACCTCATTAGCTTTCTACATGTACTTTGTCTCTTGCCTTTCTCTGTCCTTTTAACCAACCAATCAAACAATCTTTATTTGTATGAAGCCAATTCACGACAAGTGTTAACTCAAGACAATTTACAAAAAGCAGGTAAAAGACCTTACTTATTGCTTTGTTACAAAGACCCGGCTTAATCCGTCATGAGCACTTTAGAAAAAGGAACAGTGGCAAGAAAAAACTGTCCCCGAGGTTAGTAGTAGTTTAATTCACCACTCTTCTCTTCTCACTTCCCATAGTAAAAAGTGCTTTTTAACTTGTTTCTCATCAGGCTGGTCACAGTGGTAAAACAGTCCCTGAACTTGAGAAGACCATCGGGCTGATGAAGAAGGTGGTGGAGAGGGTGCAGAGGGAGAACGAGACGCTGAAGAAATCCAGCACCCCTGCAAATCAAGAAAAGATCGCTGCTTTGGAGCAAGAAAACCGAAGACTAAAGGTCGGTGATTGTGTTGTACGTGTCTTATGCATTCTGTTTGATGTGTTCTGCTGAAGCTGACATCCAAATGCTTTGTGTTTCTAGACTGACTTTGAAAAACTGAAGAGTCAAAGTGAGGCCGAGCTGAATTCAAAACTGGAATCTAAAACCAAAGGACTGGAGAGAATAGTCATGGAAAATGAACGTCTGCGCAAGGAGATCAAAAGGGTAACTGCACATCCTAATACAAATATGTTTAGGTAGCTAGTTCCACACAGAAATAAAACATTTAAAGCACGTTCAAGTTCCCCAGCCGTGATGTGCATGTTTCATTCTGTAACAGGAAATGGAAGCTGCAGAGAGGCTGAGAGTGACAAAGACAAGTGTGGAAGTGACCAATGAGAAGCTGGAGTCAGAGCTGGAGGAAACCAAGCAGAGACTGCGTGCAGCTTTATCCAGACCCATCTTAGAGGGAGCTGACAGTAAGACCTGGAAGGCTTCTGTGGTAACAAGGTCAGAGTCCATGAGAGTCTTTTTTTTTTAGTGCGTGTACAAACATTTTAATAGCTTTAATGAACTGGATGTGGAATCAGTTAAATCACCAACAAACTAGACAGACACACTATTTAGACACACAGTCTCCTCAACATTTTTTCCTCCCAGGCTTCAGATTTCAAGCCTTCAGATTTCAAGCCTTGACCTCACATTCACAGAGCATGAGCTGACGTGTGTCTCTTGTATCTGCAGAATGTTTGAGAACAAGATGAAGGAGCTGGAGAAGGAGCTCTCCCAGAAGACCTCCAGTCTGACTGAACTCAAAAATCAGCTGAAGGACGTGACAGAGCGGGAAGACAGAGCTCAGATAAACATCCGGCAACTTGAAGATCAGGTACTGGCTGAATGAATACTTTACGTAAATACAGTCAGGTACACATGACGTAATTAAATTTGGACTGACTGTGCGAGTTTAGCTCCTAAAAGAATTAATCCGTTGAATCCCATTCAACCGAAGGCGCTATGTGGATTACAACAAGCATTATCACTCTCCAGAGTGCCAAGCGGTTATTCGGTACATGCTCAACTACTTTCCAGCTGAGTGGCCATCTTGTCTTAATTTTTCTGTATATCTTTTCCACAAGTGTTTGATCCACATTTGAGCGATCAACGCAATACATGTGAATATCTATCTCTGTCTCTACAGATTGAAAATAGATCTAGGAAAGATGTCGGCCGATATGTTGGATTTTTTTTTTTTTTTAAACTTTATTAATCCCTGAGCAGAAATTTGGGTTTACACTCTGTTATTTTTGAGACATGCTTCTCACACACATAGGCCCGAATCACACACACACAACCTTGGGTTCCCAACCCAAGTCCCTATAGACTGAGCTACTACCGCCCTGCCACTAGATATCGGCCCCAAAAATCTCAAAGCGGTCGGGCGCTACTTTAGAGCAATAGTTATCTAAGGTCTTATGTGAGCCAGCAAAAAGGTGCAGCATTTGCAACATGCCGCCTCATAAAGAAGGGGACCTAATCTTTCTGTAGACACGAGTTATACAACAATATCTTTTAGATGATTATATTTTTAACCCAAGGTGATTCAGGGACTGATGAAAACAGTAGCTCCCCATCCCCCAGGGGATTCTTTCCGATAAGATAACCGTGATGATTGGTTACTTGTCAGGCAAAAGAAAGCTCCTCTGACAGAAGTTTTCCCACACACTGAGCCGTCAGAGTCTGTCTCTTATAACTTCATTGTCTTGTTAAATCAGTGGAGAAACAGAGCAGCCCCCTAACTGTGCAGAATGATTATACGGCAATGTAATCAAAGTATCATGTTTTGTTTCTTGTTTTATTTAGGTCGACATGCTAAAGAGGTTTCCCACTGCTGCAAAGTCAGAGGGAGGACTCTTTAAGGAGTTTAAGGCAATGAGGTCTGTTGAATATTATAATAAACTCATAATAACAAGTAGTAATATGAGGGCTTTATCCATACATTATTACTTAAAAAGATATGGCAAAAAACAATAGAGTACAATATTAATGATGTTGTTAGTTTAGAGGAGAGGTGAAACGTCTTCAAGATCTTCAAACTAAGTCTTGTTGCCTTTTGATCAAGCTTTGAACTCACCATGACCTCCATGACTGAGAACCTACACGAGACAGTTTTTGTATCACTTTAATCAGTTCAGTTGTTACACAAGTGTTTTTTTACAAGTGTAGATGTTCATTTTTGTCTTCACAATTCAGTTCTTCTGACTGACAGTGATATTTATTCACCACCAAGCTAGAATAAATATAAATGTACCTTCAAGTTTAACTTCTGAACCTGCTGCAATAATTAACTTTTTTAACTTTTTTTAACCGCTCATTAAGCAAACACTTTGATTCATAGGGGCGGCTGTGGCTCAGTTGGTAGAGTCTGTCATCTCTCAACTGGAAGGTCGGGGGTTCGATCCCCAGCTCCTGCAGCCACATGTCCGATGTGTCCTTGCCCCCACACTTATCCCCAAATTACTCCTGCTGCTTCGTCGGCAGCGTATGAATATGTATGGATGGGATTAGTTACTTCTGATGGTGACTCTACATAGCAGCCTCTGCCATCAGTGTGTGAATGTGTATATGTGACATGCAGTGTTGAAAGAGCTTTGAGTAGTCAGAAGTCCAAGTCCGTTTACCATTTATACAGTATCAATACACGTGTCTGAACTTTAAAAGTTGAGCAGTTCTCCAGTGGTTGAAAGCAATCATTTCAAATTGTGATCGTGTTCTCTTTGCCTGTATAAAGTGGATACTCGTTTAACTGACATGTTGTTGACGTTTTCTTCAGACTGGTTACTGCCGAGCTGCAGGACGAGAACACAGAGCTGAAACAAAGGCTGGAAGAGTACAGCGAGCGATACGGCGACACGACGTCCAAACTAGGTACGATTTTTTTTGAAACACACTATGGTGTCTTGAAAATGAAGCTGCGTGAGAGTTATACTTTCTTTTGTAATGCTACAGAATGTGCACCTTGTTTAGTAAGCATGTGTGACTCATTATCATCATTTGATATTGGCGTCTGAACATCTTAATGCATGTGATAAAATGTGTGATATCGGTTCTCTGTCTTGTTTTCCCTCAGACCCCGGGAAGCTCAAAAACCTCCTGCAAGCCGCCGAGAAGGAGAAAACAGCTCTTCAAAGCGAGGTGACGAAGCTGAAGAGAGAGCTGCAGAGCTTTGACCCGACATTCTTTGAAGAGATTGAGGACTTGAAGTATAACTACAATTTAGAGGTGAAGAAGAACATTCTGCTGGAGGAGGAGCTGAAGAAGGTGTGTGAGCAGTTTGGTGTGAAGGCGGACCTTCCCAGTGTCTCCATCAGTTAAATCAGGGTCGCTGCTACTGTGCCTTTAAATCAATCAGGACTGAAGAAACACTCACTTAGATGTTATTGAATTAAAGGGCTGATAGTCAAATACTTTGTTGAGGCTCATGCTGATGAGAAGACAATTATTTATCTTAGAAATGTAAAGAAAGCACAAAGACGCATATTTATTTTTAGATTGACATGTTTATTTTTATAACGTGAGCTTCCACGGCTCCAGAATGAAGACAAACTGAACTGTAAACTGATAACCGTAGTTTTTCATCGTAGTACATATAGATTCATGTATAACAGAACTTAATTTTTGGACTGGTGCATCAACCGGTCTTCATCTTTGGACAGCTCCTGATGTAAAGCTAAATTGTTAGAATTTCTGTTTTAAGGCTGCTTGCATTAGGTCGGTATGTAGGAGTTCAGTTATTTAATTTGCTGCATTAATTCATACTTCAGTATAACAGGAAAATGTAACTGAAGTACTACCTTTGTAGTAAGTATTCACATAGCAGCACTGTATAGTCAATCAACTTGTGAGTAACTACAGTTTTATTTTATTTCTTGGTCCAAAACTGAAAGGAAATGTCTGATAAATAATTTGAAAGTACGTCATATTTTCAAACTAAAGTTTACATTTAAACAAAGAGGTGATGTCTCTCCTATCAGGCAGCTCTTCTTTTGTTCACCTGTGATGTCATCACATGTAATGTAGCTTATGTCTCTATATGTGTACAGTTGTAACATAGTGCTTGTGTATTTGTCAATAAAGCTGTTTCCATATTTAATGGAAAATCTTTTAGATATAAATATTTACAGACTCGCTGTTTATTCTTCACTTGGCAATAAAGAGCTCTTTTCAGTATTTACAGTAAATTAATGGAACATGTAGCGTAAAGGACCTGACACACCAAGCAGATGGCAAAGAACTACACGTCTTGGCCAAAAAGTTGCACTTGAACACACCGCATAGACTTCAGACGACGGCACAACCACAACGCATGTTCTGCGCATGTGTGAGAGGAAATAACTCTCCATGCCAGCAGGCGGCGGTAGCTCGTTATGATACGAGAAGATCATTTTCACACTGCTGTCACTCACCTCTCGTATTACAGGTAGCCTACTCATCCAGAATAATGTCTGATTAAAAAGTTGAAAATGGCGCAGGCGTTGTCAGCCCTTGGTCTTTTAGTGGAAAAGAAGAGGTGGAGGTGACAAATAAGGAGAAACTGCACTAATGGGTGAAAGCATGGAGACTACAGCAGCATGCTCAAGGGGCTTTCCTGACCCTGAGAGCTGGAGATAAATGAAACCTCTGAACAGCCAATCAGAAAGATTCCTCTCACCGACCGCCGATCATGTCGGATCAGCCAAAAAAAGGTTGACGGGTAGCAACGGAGACGGACACACCGCACAAACTAGGGCGACGGCCGCTCACTGACAGCCGATGATCTCCTTGGTGTGTCAGGGCCTTAACTTCAGTCATTTTCAAACTGACGCTGTACACATTCCTCTTTAAGTAAACATTAAACTGTCACCATGCAGTCGTACACGCCCTTCATGAAGTACTGGTGAACAGATCTGCCAGCTGTCAACAGGCTTACAAACCTTTACAGAGTCGCAGCAACAGACGTTTGATCCTCACTGACTGTTTACAAGTCTAACTGTACGTCCTGCAGTCGGCTGAAACATTGTCCATTTAATGCAGCGAAGGATGAAAACAAGTCCCTGCTGCTGTTGTTGTATTCATCAACCGTCCCGTCGACATGAACGAGCACCGACTTTTCAACGAGGCAGGACTCCCCGTCAGGCCACCTCAGTCCCAGGTGATGACGATGAACCTGCAGAGACAACAAACACTCACAGTATTACATCACTTAAAAACAGCATATGTAAGTGTTTGACTTCTAAAAAAAAGACTTTTACAAAAGATCAAAAAATACTCACTTAGAGTCTACAGCTTTATTTGTCCATGTCTGTCATTTCATGGCTACACAGCGATAATTTGAATTTAATGCTCATCAACAGCACAAGCTCTGCATATCGAGCCTTATCACCTTAACGAGCGTGCCGTCGTTGCAGTGCCAGACGATGCCCTCGACTCGGCCCTCTGGACTCTCCTGGAACCAGGAGCGGAGCTGCTGATAGTCGACCGGTGGAGGGTTTCCGATTCGAACACTCCCGTGAGACACCAGGAAGTGAATCGGCTGCTTCTTACTCCCCAGTCCTGTGGAGACCATAAAAGTTTTTAAAACTTTTGTTGCATACAATACAAGTGTGCCACAGTGATCATCACTCACCTTTGACAAATATACAACATGATACATTAACATCTGCACTCTGTATCAGAAAAATGAAACCCTGACAGCACAGATGCTCATTTGTAACATTCTGCTTTTTCAACTTTGACAAGCCAAATCTTTAACCAGCACGTTGCTATAAAAAGATGATCCTCCATGAACACAAGCTTGCAAAAACGTTCAAAGTTAATCCTCAGCAACACATTACCGTAAGGGTTTGCGTTGACGTTGGTCCCGATGAGCTCCAGTGTTTGTTCCAGGAGGTCAGCCAGCGGCACTGCAGCGATTTCTAGCACGTCATCATCATCAGCGCTGGGCCTGAGAACAATAGCCGCCCCGACTTCATAATCCACCACAGAGGAGTGCCAGCAGTACTGTTTGTTGTCCCTCTCCACGGGAACCCAGCCTGAACATTCACACAGGAACAAATCACATCAGGCAGCACCAATCTTCAGTGACAGAAACATTTAATCTATACGTGTCAGAAAGGTCAGTGTCTCATTCAAATCCAGGAAACTGAACCTCTTTCATTCGTGTCTTTGCACACTAAATTTCAGATGTCTTTCAATGTAAATTAAAAAATCTGATGCCAAAGTCAATATACGCCAATTAGCTGCTTTGAATTTGGTGATATTCTAATGTAGGTCCTTACTTTTAAACTCCTCTATACTCTGTATTTGCAGGAGTAACACAGTTAAGCAGGAATTATCCTTTAAGAGGAACTTGGTGCGCTCCCAATGCAGCGAACAAAATATCTATGAAAGAGCAGGGATTTTATTTAACCCTCCAAACGGTCCCAGCTGAGTGGTGGAGTACTTTCTCATGTTTCAGATGTTGCAGGGGTGGCTTGTGGTGCTGAACATTTAATTCAGTTGATTCTACAGCATCAGAAGACCAGCAGAGCAGCTAATAGTTTACATAGGCTATCTGCATATGTCGCCGTACAATGCTTGAATATTTCATGTGACAATTTTATTTAGTTAGAAGAAAACGTTTTCAGTGTATCCTCTGAACTTGGGAGAATCAGGTGTGATTTTAAACACAACACAGAAAATGTAGACCAATCTTCAAGGGTCTTTAGACCTCGGTGGAAACGCAGACAAGAGGCTTAGAAACTCCATTTGGGAAAATACTCTGATACTCTGCCCTATTTTACAGTAAATGCAGGACATTTCAAATCCTATTAAACCTATCACTTGTTGATAATTCTTGTTTTATTCTATGTCTCTGGTTGCACTGCTCTCGGCTGCAGGATGAGGAGAGTGTAACGTCTTCATATTAAACACAGCTGTAGCTTCTCTCGACTGATGTTTCTGTTTGAGTCATAATAAAAGGGCACACAGTAAAGCTTGTGAGGTTCCACTACCTAATGTGTCTAATCAAAATGACCCTTAGATCCATTTGAGCACAGGTGAGACTCACAGACCTGGAATGTGTCCGTGCTCATCAGGCACTGGTTGGTCATTGTGGTGTTTGACTCTGTGGGCGGGGATCCACGCCTCTGGCACCGTCTTAAAATCTTCCTCTACGCTCCATGTGAATCCTGACAAAGAAAAGAAAGATTATTACAAGTAGTCCAGCCTTCCTTTAAAAATACAGCAACTGTTCAACATGTCATTCATTTACTTGGTCGTCATCCCAATCTTCTATCCCATCTGGCCAACTCAACAGTTCTTTCCTGACTCTGTCCTAAGAACATCCACATATATTCATGTGGGGCGCCCTTGTGTACATAAGTTAAGATACCTTTACAGCTCCTGTGGGCATGCTGATACTTTTTGAACCTCTTCTCTGCCTGCTTGTTTGGTTTCCTGTCGAGTCGAGCCCAGAGGTAAGGTTGCCCTACAAAAAACAGACAAAGTACCGACATCATCAACATTCATTTAGAAGCAGAAGCAAATACGACAGATGCCTGCCCCCCCCCCCACCTAAAGCCAGGCTTAAAGCAGTTTGTTTTTGTACTTTAAGACTTCTAATCGCTTGCTTCAGAGGGATCAAATGGTCGTTTTCTTTCTGAGAGGTACCCACCTTTATATAATGTAACGTAACAGCAGGTGCCGTCTAGTTTTTCTGTGGCCAGCGCACAATCAATGTTGGCCTCCAGGGCAACAGGGTTCACACTTTCACTGGCCACAACCTGAAATTGCTGAAGAGACACAGATGTTTGAAATTGAGTGTCAAGAGAAACACTACATAGTAACTTAATCCTGTACACCATGATGTTTTTTTTGGGTCTCTTCTTTATTGTTTCAGCATGTCATCTTAACTTGTTGCATCTTTTATCTGCTTGTGCTTCTCTCTGAAGTCAGTACGATTCAATCTGGTGCTGTGTTCACTTTGTGGTTGTTTGTTCCTTCTGTCTGCTCCATTTTTTTATGGTTGTCTGGTTAACTTCAAAATCAGTCAATTTCAGCCGTTTTACCAAGATCCAGAGAGATTGATTGGAAAACCAGCGTCAAGATCTCAGGGAAAAAAAAACAATATCACTAAACAATGGGGTAAAACAGAATGTATGGAAATACATCTACTCAGGGCTTCATGGGTTTGTCTGCAGGTCAGAACAGGACCTTTCATTTCTAATACATTTTGCTACAACAGTTTTCCATGTTGGAATTCTCCATCTATTTTGTCTTTTGTTCATATTTGAGATGCATTGTTATTACTTTAAGTGTAATATTCCGCTAACAGATCCATGAATATGAGGACTGAGGTAAAGAAGTGTAGCTGTGACTCTCTTGTTTGAGTCTGTAAATGATCAATGCTTCTTTAGGATTCAGGATTATTCAACACATCTATTTGTCTTTATATCTACCTTTAAATAAAGGTAGATATAAAGCTGATGCACAATGATGAATCTCTAAAATGTTACATCTATGTTTGTATTTCTACCTTTGGCCATGGGAGTGTTTTGTTTACACCTGACACTGCAGGAGGATTCACCTGTATAACTGACGAGGAGACAAACTGCGTCACAGCTAAAAAAAACATTAACACGTCCTAATAAGCATGACGCCAAAAAAGATGTGTTGTTTCCAGGGCAACAAACTCTACGTCAGTGCATTCTGTTAGCTCCACGCTAGCATCAGCACTCACCTGACAGTCCCGTTTTCTGGACGGTTCTTCCTTCACCTCGGTCAGAAAAACACACGGTATCTTCTGCTGAACGGAGCCCAGACGACGCATCCTTTATAATTCAACCTCCACCTGAGGCTCTCAGTTTACCCGGTACGTGTGTCGCTGTGTACAGCAATGATTTTAAAACATTTTTTCCAGCATGCGCATGGATGTGGGTAAGACTCGCGGTCACGTGACGAGCTTACTCTTCTTCTTCTTCTTCATGTTTTTGTCAAACTTTGAAGTTGCTCATTAGCGCCACTAAGCGGTGAATATAGAGTACCATCTCGTTTTCTCACTGACAGTAATGTGACAGAACATAAGAGGCCCAAATTAAATGAGAAAGCTGGACAAAAAGTCGGATTTTCAACTAATGTTACATTTCCTTCACATATTTATTTTTATTTTGAAAAATATCTGACTGAAAGCTAAGCTTTATTTGTACAGCAAATATTATTTATATCCTCTGATTGGTTAAGTTGTATTTTATAAAGCAATGAATTACAGTTTTTTATATATTTGCTTATCTTAATGTATCCCATGTGTCTTTTATCAAGAGCGTATCGGTTGTATGATTAAATTGTTAATAAATTGAATTGCTTAAAAACTTTTACATTTTAAAGTGTAACTGTATTACCCTTCACCTCTAAGTGGGAAAGCAATCGTGAGGTTTGATCTCTGCTTACAAATCAGGAGAAAACCTATTACTAAAATTGTTATTTAAATGTCAAGCTTCATAACCTTTTCTTAACTTACTTCATTCATTACACTTTAAAATAGACTTCAACAACCTTTCAAATAGGACACAAACCTGCCGACCAACTTCAGTGTCCAAATAAAAAACGACGGTTTACTTCTAAATTATCCAAAACCTTTCAAGAGTCGACTCATTTATTCTCACACACAAACACAGGGAGGATCGCCGTTTTCAACATCAATCAACAAAGACAACATTTATAGAAAAACATAAAATGCACAAGTATATTTACAATCCTTTTGGAAAGCACAGTAAAACAAAGTTAACCATCCTATAGTTTGTAAATGACTTGTATTAACAAACTAAATACTGGGATCAGGCTGAAATGACTCAATCCACATCACAAATAAAAAATAAAAAAAACTCCAAAAGAGTTAACATGAAGCTACTCTGAAGAGTTTGTTTTGGTGTCAGGATTCACACAGAGCGTGATGTCACTGGAGTACTTCCTGTCTGATTCTTCGTCTTCTTCTTCTTCTCCGTCCTGTAAACTGTGCAGGTCCATCTCACTGCTGGTGTGCTTCCACATCTCTGTCTCTATGTCGTCCTTCTGCTGCGTCTGAGACCAAAAGGTGAAAATATTCCTTTTTCCCCAAAAAAGAGAGAAAAATATTACATTATAAAATATCAAAAAGCAAACTTAAATCAATAAAAACATTGATCTGTGACATTAAAGACAATACATCAATATACTTACGAGACATACATGATTTTCTATCAGTCAGACTGGATGAGTTATAATGTTTTTCTTTCTTTTATTTATCTGTATTCGATCTAAGCTCTTTTTGTTTTAAAAAAAATCACGTTTTCTAAAAAAAAAAATCAGTTTCAGAATTTTTATAGTAACACAAGAAAACACAACTCACAGTTTGTAGTACCACACCACGCCTGCTGCTGTGAGGAGCAGACCAATGACACAGAGGATGATGAGTGCTGTTGGTACGTCTGTAAAACAACCACAAATAAAGATTTAAAACTGACTGCAATGAACTCTATATGGATTATATTACATGGTCTCATGCATAAAGCCAAGCTCAAGCTAAAATCTGTAATCAATAATGTAGTTTGATGTGCTTTAAATCACTGTTAAATCACACGTTCTTCACCCCCTAGTGGCCAAAATGTGAATAATGCAGATTCAAGTTTTTAAGTTTGAAAGCTGCATATTTGCCGAACATATTCTTGGCTAAATAGTATATGGATAAATAAATAAATACCAAATTCAGTCAGAGAATTCAACATTTTTTCACGAGTGATAAATGAACGCAGGCTGCTGAGTGTTGAATACCTATAAGGCCTTATAATTAATCATGATTTTGAGATGCGTTAAAGCATCCTCATGTGTTTTTTTATTTATTAATTATGTACTTTATTTTCTAATTGCTTCATTGCACCATATCTTTTTGTAAATCTTTGTAAAGCTGTCAAATAAAGATGATTAGAACAAGAGTTTTCTATATGTTACACAGGTTAACGTTACATTTACTGGTAACAAGAAGTGCAATGAAAACAATGTATATGTCTGGATTTATACCCTTTAAATCAAAAATAGCACCTAAAGTCAGATTTTCATCAAAGAAAGGACTAGTAAGTTAATTAAAGTAGAGGAAGGAGACACTATAAGACCAAAAACATGTCAATCTAAAAATAAAGAAGACAAGAACGCACCTCCTAGAGAAGGTTTTTCAGAGTCTATCGTTGGTGTTGTCACCAACTCTGACGTGAAGGAGATACCTGAGGCATGATCAGAGGTAGAAAAGGCGTAACTGAAGACTGTAGGTTTTGAGGTGTTGACGAGGCGAGATGGAGACGTAGGAACATGAGTGGAGAAAGGTTTATGAGAGGTGGGGACGGAGGTGATCCTGTCTGAAGGTGTTGTGTTGACGTGTACAGCTGAAGTGAATGATGCCGGCCCAGAGGCTTTTATTGTTTTCAGCTCTCTTGAAGGCGGAGGCGTGGTTGTTAGAGTGAGCCCAGGTGAAGCCGGTGTGGAGGTCGGGGTCACTGCTGTCTGTGTGGTGGAGGACGTGAAGCTTTGTGGGCTGGATGCTGACATGTCATCTGCAATGTGATGACAAGAGAAGCCTTTCATCTTCTTCTCAGGAAGCTTTAGAGCTCCACTAACGCATGCACACAATGGTTATAACAAAAATAACTAATTGGGAGTGCTCATTCAGCTTCAATAATTATAAGTTAACATGAAACATACTTAATAAAATAAACCGTACCTGTTGCATTGAAGCAAAAGACACCAAACTTTGTATCTGTGCTTGCAGCCCACGGCACCACTCCAGTTTTGCCCATTCCACATTTTTCCTCAGCAGTAAGTCGTGGGACCACAGCCACCTTTTCAGCGATCCAGCCAAATCTGTTAACACAGGGAATCAAGTACAGATAAAGGAATCAATGGACAGGTAAAAAAAAAGTGTTCATAACTGTATAAACAAAAACAAGAAGAGTTAGAAAGATGTGAGAATTGCAGACCTCTGCAGTCTAGAAGCCTGAAGCTAAGTTTTTTGCTTCAAGCACAACACCAGGATACCAAACCCTAAAGATTGCAATTTTTTCAGCCCCACAAGGATAACTCACAATTATAACCTTTGACAGAAATGTTTTATAACAGTGATGTATGGGGAAATACTCTCAAAGCCAATAGGGATTATTTGTGAGGCTGCAGTACCACAAGTGACCACTGTGAAAAAACTGTAGAGAAGGCCAACAAGCCCAGTGATCAGGTAGTACATCTCAACATAACACACCCCTACGTTAAACTGCACGGCAACACAAAAGCTCTTATTTTGTGACATCGATCTCAATCTGTACGTCTTTGAAATCATCCAATGAAAGTATAATGACTCAGGCGTACAATGCTTATAAGTAATAGGCCTTTGTCTGCTGTCCTCCTGATCAGCTGTGTTTATTAGCAGGAGAGAACAAAATGTTCACACTGGAAAGATAAACGAGATATTAACTATGTACCATATGAAGAAACAGCATTCATAGTTATGGCTTCAATTGCTGTTTCAAATGACTAAATTAGCAATAAAGTGATTTGTGTATTACGTTAATTTAACCACAAAAGCTGTTTTTAAAGCTTTGCAAAATAATTCACCCAACAAATGCCTTAAGTTGTAAATTAGTTACTGGCCCTTTAAGTATCAAATCACTGCTCATGCACATATGTCGTCCTCAAACACACTCAAATAGACAGATAGTTTTTTTTTTTTTTTAATCAGAAATCAGTGTTGGTTAGACTGTATTGTATGTGGCACTTGATACTAAAGTGTTTATTTAACCATTAAGAAGCTGTTCATAAAATTCTTTGACACTTCAAAATTGGTCAGCATGCATCAACAGGGTTTTACAGCCTACTTGCACGTCTCCAGTCCATGCTGCACTGCTCGCTCCACCTGGGCTCTCGTCGCCATGGTGACGTTCAGAAATAGGCAGGCATCTCTAGCAGCAGTGAAGTTGAAGGTGTACACTCCTCCTCCTTCAATGAGCAGGAAGACTCCAGCTGCTATTTGATCTTGATTTAGCAGCAAGTATGTTGTTAGAGACAAACGATTTGAAAGCAAAAGTCAGACTCTTAAGTTGACTTTTTTTAGACAATGATTTTAACTCTCTTCTAAGTATGAGGGGTATTGATATATCTGTGCAAAACATTTTTTTAACTTAGGTGAAAAAAGCCTCAGACTAACCCCCTAGCACATGGGTACAAAAACATGTAAACAAAATAAAACATGTTCACATTTAGCTAGTAAAAATATCTGATGATTTTGATGTATTTTCATGTTTTTTATACTTTCTTCTTTGACCGTGGAATCCGTTTTTTGTCACATGAAAAAAAATACAAAGCAGGGCGCACAAGTTAGATCCTAAAATCCTGCAAATATTACTTTTAACATGATAGATTATGGGTGAAAGTAGTGTTGTACTATCATGCTTTCGTACCAGAAAAAGAAAATATCAGAATACAACACATAACTGATTCAGTTCAGGGACTAAAGTGACGCTCCATCGACATCTGAAACATGTGACTTACCTTTATTCAGACTGGAGCCAGAGGCAAGCGAAAATGCTGCAAAAAACCAAAACAAGGACAGAGTGAACACAAAAAGTCTTGCCATGTTTTCTATAAAAATCTGAATACGTGAAGTGTTTGAAAGTGAAGAAGCAAATACAGCGAACACACAGAGGGAGCAGCCGTCAGGACAAAATGTGGTGTGGACGAGGAAACAGGAAGACGAGGTCAAACCTGCCCGATGGCCCTGAATGAGATAAAACACACACATCCACATTATTTTAAAGACCTTCACGAGAACTCTCTTTCATCAAAACCTTGTTGTTTTGCTTCCAGAAATGCAGATATATGACAAAAAAAACAACCCTAAAGTACTTTAGAATGAAAACAAATTGAGGATTTCCTGGAAATAATAAAGCAGTAAAACAGGACACATTAGCTTTAAGTGGCCTTGTGAGAGATATCAATAAAAGAAGAGGATCCTTGTGGGGTTGTTAAAGAGGTAATTAATCATGTTTTAAAAAAAAAAAAACAGATGAAGTCAATCGCTTTAAACCTGTTTTCCCTGGGTTAGAGGTTTTCTGCTTAGCCAGCATCTATCTTCCAGAGGTATGTTTGCCCTGACAGGCCTGTCGGAAAGGGAACTTCCTCCACATTGTCCCTTGTGTCTTCTTGTGCCTGTTTTCTGTTTTATATTCACTTTAACCCTTCTTCCCTGTCACTATATCGAGCTCTTCTGTTTTCTGTCAAACTGTTGTATGTTGCTGCTGCACTGCATTGCTCTCGGGGCTAAAGTAACGGTTGTTCAACCCTCTTACTTTTGCTTAAAACCCACACAGAAACAACAGCATGCCCCATAGCGTGCATCAAAGAAGAAGCCAGAAACTACAGGCAGTTGAATGCACAGTGTCTTAAATGTTCAGAGTAGGAGTCAGATTGGGTGGAATCAAACCTCTAACTGTGACATTACCAGGTTAAGTTCACTTAAAACGCATTACCAGTCATTTGAACCTTTTAGTTTTATTTATATTGCCTTTAATTATGTTTCTCATGCTCCTACATGTGTGAGCTGTATGTAACATATTATTGATTAGAACTGTTGAACAGTTAATATCTAAATGACTTGAAATCAGAAGGTAATACGCATCTTTAAAGCTCCTGTGATGACCTTGTAGTTTGTGTTGGTTTTTGGCGCCCTCCTGTGGACAAAGTGGTACCTCGTAACCATTTTGTCCCATACATTTGTAAGTCATGATTTTGCTTTAGTTTTATCACAAAATGTATAACTTATCAAGAATCTTTGCTGTGGAAAATGTTAAAAAAAAATTAAAGTTAATGCAGCGTGTTGTGTATCACTGAGTAATAAAATAATCTTGTTGTGCTTCAAACACATCACTCACTGTCAATACTTGCAGTAGAAAAATGTCTGCAAAGTCTGTTCCTGCAGCATGCTGTTTGTAGCTTTGTCTTACACATACCTGAAAGAAGCAGTTTCAGGCATTAAATCATAAGTATAGAGAAGTAGTCAGTCTTGATGCATATGGTCTTGTTTGCTTTTGTGACTCATAAAGAGGTATTGACGTTAAATTCATCCTGTTCCATGACTAGCTAAAAAAAAACTCACAGTAGCTTTAAATCTCTTTAGGTCTTATGAATGAGGTGTGGAAAAAATACACAGCCTTAAAAAGCAATAGTTTGACATTTTGCAATATACTGTATGCACTTACTTTTGTTGCCTAAAGTAAGAGGAGAACATCAATAATACTGTAATATCTGTCGGTTAAGTATGAAGCTACAGACAGCAATCAGCCTAATTTAGAATACAGTCTGGAAACAGGAGGCCGCTCAATTTATTGTCACCTCTGAACCTCTGAACACTTAGCTCTTAATTCTTACTTTTTTAATCACCACTTTAAATAAAGTATCAGATGGACTAATAAGAGGTGTCTATACAACCTTTGCTGATGATAATCATGGTTTTAGTTTGTCTTTAGTCAGAGTAAAGAAGCACTGTTTGCTGCATGTTTGTCTTTACTTTGATTCATCATGCAGAACTCCATTCCTCTAGATCCAACCCTCATCATATCTGCTCAAGTAAATCTTAATATTTCACATTGGAAACCAGGCGATGCAGAAATGTTAGGATCAAAAGCCTGCCTGCTTCTTTAATTGAGCATGAAAGCTCAATGTGTTAGTAATTCATGCCTGTTAGCATGAGGTGTCACCTCCTGTGTTGGTCCTCTCTATTTACAGTCACTTGCTGACAGCTGTGATGTTTTAATGTATGGTGGTACAGAGGGAGAAAGTTCAACATGTCCTCCCGTCATGACTGAGTAAATAACATGTAATTAATGGCGCTTCCTCCATGTTTCAGGCTGCAGGGTGTAGGCTGAGCTGTAAGGGATACAGAGCTGCAGAGGAAGCTAATTTGTCAAACTTCACGGGTCAGGACCAAGCAGCAATTTCTGGTGTTGAAAAATTAGTGCAAAATCCTGCAGTTCATTGAAGGTCCGCTTGAGTCTGTCTCCAAGAGATCCAGAAGTCACATACACATCACATTTAAAAAAAACAAAGTTTTTACAGCAGAAATTCACATGTTTTCAGCCTGGTATAAAAATGAAATAGGTCTGATTAGTTATTGTCTTCACAAGCACACACTGTACAGGAAGGGAATTTTTTTTTACAACGCATATGTTTTGATTTTATAAGTGATAGTTTTTATCCATAGTAAGGCTGTAGATGGCCTGATTGACAGGTGGGCGTGATGTAACTGTTTGTCAGGAGGCTTAAAACCCGCCTCAGCTCGAGCTCTCAGCCTGTCGTTAGGTTAACTAAAAGTTAGGCTGAGACAGGATTTCCAGTATGGCGGCTGCCGCCAATGAGCCTGTGGAGCGCCCTGCAGGAACAGATGGTGATGTCACTCAGGCTTCGTCCATTCAAATGTACAGTCTATGGTCAAGACCAGTGGAACTCTTCCATCGAGAAGAAAAAGCATAACTCATGTAGCATCACTGCAGAAAGTCTACCTCATGGACATGAGATTATAACTGAGACCTGAACAATATACTGTACCTTCATGTCTGTTTTTTACTGTTTCTCTTTGATCTAACTAAGTTTTAACAAACTCATTAACTCTTTAACAAATCATTTCATGAATGTATTTTTATGGCTGACAACACACATGTATAATTAACTGTTATGGATCCTGGTTGGTATGTGAGTGCATTCTGTTTGTGGGTCTTGCTCACTGGCACCTACACAGTAACATGAGGGATGGGCAACCCTCCCTGCCAGTCTGGGAAGGCAGGAGATCAGAGGCTTTAGTCATAAAGCTTCTTGGACAAACATTAACACCCTTGGCTTTTCTTACTTTCTGATTGCAAACGTAAAATAGCAAAAGAAAAGCCCCTCATATATTTCCTGTGTCTATAATTCAAATTTAAGAAGAAATGTCTTTGCCTTGACTTGCTATGAAATGCTGTATTATCAAAGACCTAAGTAGCCATTAGCCCTACCAAGGAGCTTTGTTTCTCGCTGCTCTATCACCATGAAAAGGCCAGAAGATAGCCAAATTTCATTTCCAAATCTGACCTACATTTCTCACTTTAAAAGATGAAAGTTTCCTTCATACCAAAACACACAGACTGTATGTTATCCCGTGCAGGTTTGTCCTATCATGTTGCCTCATGAATTCTTAATGATCCTCGCTTGGTGATCGTATCCACCCAGTGAACTCTGCGTGAAACTGAGAACGTCATTCACTTCCCACCTCTACATTATGAACACAAACTAGTGCTCCTGGTTACTCAAACAGCATCCTGACAAATACAGTGAGGCGTCCCTCTGAAGTCAACTGCACCAATCTGGCTTTGAAATGTCACTCAGAGCCAAATCCCACTCAGATCTGCAGACGGTGGGGAAGTCCTCGATGGACGACAGCCTGTACACGTCCTTCTCCATGAGCAGCAGTAACATAAACAGAGGCAGCCGCTTCGCTAATGGGACGGTAGAAGAAGTCAAAGGTCTCTGCAGACCGTCCAGGAGGCCTGTACGGCTGGTCCGGCCTGTCAGCGCTGTCAGCTCCAATGGATCCTTTCTCCAGATCAACCACCTGCAGGGAGAGCTGGTCAGAAAGAGGAAGGTGAGAGGTAGAAGAAGACACTCTGTATTGTACTTTTTTATTTTCTTCTTTATAGCTGAGTTGCAGGTGTGTGTGTGTGTGTGTGTAGTAATTGAGGTTGAAACAAGGACTGTTTCTAATGCGGGTATTAGTCCGTAAAACAGCTAACAGTTTTCGAGAGGCTATGACATCGGTTTTAGTGTTTCTTTCATTGTTTACAAAAGATTGGATGGTCAAGTGTAATTTCCATTCAAAATGCTTTGTTGTGTTTTACCAGCACGGGGTAAGATTAATGGTTTGCTTTCCAAATCAGGGTAAATCCTGTCAGTCAGTTGGTGCTCAGCTCATAGTCCGAGTGACAACAGAGTTCACCTTTTTGTGGTCACATGTTTTTAAGCACAACAATATTTAGCTATAACCATTTTGTGCCTTTGTGTTGAAGCTTTGCAAACTAATTCCTCTTAGCAGTGTGAGAAGCTTTACTTTTTAATTGTATTGTAAGATATCTGTATATAGATTTACAGAATGAAAATAAACCTGAAATAGCTGCTTAAAAAAGATTCTCCTTGACTGCTAATCTCTTCTGTGGCCTGCGTGAGCGAATTCATTTTTGAGTGAGTTGAAAGGAAGAGATATAAGAAAATAATCTCATAACAAAGTCCACTTGGTAGATGTTGTTTTGAGCTTTTTCAACAAAAAGAGTTTGTCTGATTCCCATTTAACAGAGAAACAAAAAACAATCCATGAAAAACAGTACAGAATTCATTTGCATCACTGAAAACTTGAGCAGCTGCTAAATGGACCCTGTGTGATTTTGTTGATGTTGTAGCTTAACCTAAATCATTTAAAGGCAGGGTTGGTAATTTTAGAAAACTAGCATGATTTTGAAAGTAGCATTCCCTCAGTGCTGTGTCTGCACCCGCCCCCTCCCCTCTGTGCTCCCTCAAAAGCCACGTCCCTCCCTTACATGCACAAGCGCCATTGGTCCAGAAGTGGACCTCAGCTCATGCTTTGAGAGAACGAGCAGGGAGACAGGGAGGCGTGATTGGTTCATAAAAATGGCACCTCATGCAGACATTGGTTGAAGTATTAGATAGATAGATAGATAGATAGATAGATAGCAAAACTGCTATTTTCAAGGTCAAGAAGGAGCTTTGTTGATGTATGAACTGAGAAATATCTTACCGGCCCCAGTCCAAACCTTTGAAACCTCAAAAATACAACATTCTGTTTCAAAGCATGTTTACTAAAGGTGATTCTTGAATTCTTTGTTTTATTTAATAAATTTATGAGTTTAAGGACCTTTGAATTAATTTCTAAAGTTGTTGTTCCAAATGATATATCATAACTAATGTAAGCATTCCTCAGGAATGTGAGGATCTGAAGAAAGAAAACAAGTACCTGTCAAACGAGATCCATATGGAGCGGATCATGATGCGCACAGAGAATGAGCTGACCATGAGGAACCTGAGGAACCTGAACCAGGAGCTCCAGGCTCAAGTCAAAGAGGTAAGAGGACTCAGATAGTGGAGACGGCTCACGAACATTTCACCAGACAAGAGATATGACTCTTAAAAATGATTAAAAGGGAGGCAAAGGTTGTTGTTTTTTTCCAGTTCCCACCTAAGTGTGATATTGATTGTATACAACTGTTATACAAACTGCAAATAAAAGTAAAAAAGAATAGAAATAATGAAAACTAAATAGATATTTTTTGTCCACCAACTCAACTAGTTCCACATCTTAACTGAAACGGAACTGGAAATGGTTTGTTTCCATGGTTACGACAGACTGGCTACTTTTTTTTATGTACATTTATTTGGATGTTTAAATTAGCATGCAAACAGTGTTATGTGATTCTGATGTATCAATTACATTATTCAAGGCAAACACCGTCTCCTCTTATGATAAGTAACTGTATTACATGACTGTACAACTGACTCTGTGAAATACATAGTTTGTGAGCTTGTTTGTTAGATTTGCATGTTAACCTATATCCACACACTGCAGCTCAGTGCTGACCCTCATTCTGTCTCGGAGTGCTAGGAGTTATATTACATCTAGAAACAAAGGCAGGCCTCTACTGTTTCCTGTCTGAGTCACTAAAGCATACACACCCACCTCTCTGTCTGTTTTTGACCCCCATCAGCTGAACCAAAAGCTGTATCAGAGCCAGCAGAGGGCGACGCTGTGCTCCCGGGCTGCAGGTGAGGCAGAGGAGTCCAGAGGGGAGGCGGAGAAGAACAGGGCCCATGCTGAGGCTCGGGCCCTCGGGTGTCTACGGGACAAGGAGACAGCAGAGGCAGACAGGTGCCGCCTGAGTGAGGAACTACAGCAGCTCAAGAAAGAGGTACACACAAACACACTGAGTCTGAAGATCACCTCAAAACTACTGGTTAGTGACACCTCAGTGATAGTTTGGGGAAGCAATTAGTGACCACAGTAACATGTAATAAATATGTTCCATGTTTTTTCCGTGCGCTACAACGATTAAATCATGACCTGTGATAAAAATAAAGCATAATTTTCTTCTTTTAGCACACTGATATGCAGCTCATTCTGGCACAGACAGAGAAGAGTTACTTTGAAACCAAGCTGAAGCTGGACCGAGTGTCCGGGGAGAAACAGGCTCTGCTGCAGGAGAACAGGAGCCTGGAGGGGGACAGAGACGACCTCCGAAACAAGCTGAGACGGATCACAGAAGAAAATGTACAACTTAAAGGGAGGTGGGTATAATTCAAGGTCACATGCGTTTGTACCAAGAGTACTTTTTTTGGACTGTAAAGTTGCACATCACAAAAAATGTACGTAAAAATATACGTTAACATTTAAACAGGCCTCTAAATAGACATTTTCCCATACCAACAAACCAAGGTGTAACAGATGCACCCAATTATTAAACATACACGTTACATAGTGTTGCAAGCATAAAATTGAATTAACAACATGTGGGAGAATAAGTGTGCACTTTTTGTGGAAAACTAAATAGGACTAAGGATAGAGCCATGAGGAACACCAAACTTAAGCTCAATGTGAGCTACTATAGCAATGTTTCTAAAGGAATAAGTATTTTTTTCACAGCACTACTCAGTGTTCAAATCTACAATTTACAATCTACAATTTGGAAAGATTGAAACAAGTCTTTTTTCATAATAAAATGACTTTTTGGAAAGATTGAAATTAGTATTTTTTCCCCACAAAAAAATAACTTAAACTAAACTTATTTTGCATCTTATTTCTCAAAGTGTTTTACAGAATTGCTAAACATTTGTATTTATCATTATCCTTTGTATGGAATCCTACTCTTATGTCTGCATAAATACGGTGTATATGTACTCTCCAAAAGAAAGTGTTTGGTCATGGTTTATATGTTGAAAGTGAAACAAAGCAGGCGAGAAATCAGAACACAGTGACTTGTTCACAATAGCTAGTGAACCATGAGGCCAATAGTGCTGAATACTTCTTTTATAGGGGAAGTTGAAATGGGGTCAAGGCCACCAGAGGGAGGATGTTTTAGGTTCACAGTGTCACTTCTTGCATTGAAGATAGGAAGAGCACAAGAGCAAGGGTAACTGTAAAACCTGTTTTTAGCCCCTTATCAACAGAGAGAACAGTGGAGGGGTAGTCCGCCTTTAGGAAGCGATAAATCATCATGACACAGCAAACTATATGTAACTGTTAGAAAGGTCAGAGGGGGGGTTATTTTCATGTTATTATAAATTACATCTTATGTTTTAAAGTCCCTCAGACAGTTGGGTTGAACCACATTAGATGCTACCATTTTTATTGCATTTTCTTTACAAAACACATAGGCTCGAATTAAGCTACAAATTGTGAATAACCAGCTGTTTTGTTTCCATTAGAAAAAAACACCAGACCACTTGAACTGCTTCACAATTACATCTCAGGGACAAGTAAAAAATGTGCATCAAAGGAAATGGTAATGGACAAAAAGGAGAAAGAAAAAAAGAAGCTGAGTTCTTCCTCATTAAGGTTTTTTTCCTGAGTTTTTGCTGATAATCCTGGTAAAAAAATCAAAAAAAATCGCAATTCTGTGGCAAAGACAAGGCATTTAGTATGAATCTTATTTAGTAGGACTCAAGATGTGAATATAATATGCATTTGAATGATTGAGTCCTTGAGGTCAGTCATAGTGAACGTACCATATTGAAAGCAGCCATTTGAGAGTTTGTCTGCTGAGAAATCAGGTCAGGGCTGACTAAATGTTTCACTATTACAATCGCTACACTTTTTAAAGTAGAAGCCAGAAGACTAACAATAACAAGAGCTTCACTGGAGATGAGCTGACAAGGAAGAAGAAGATATAAGGGAGGCAGAAAGTGACATCAAAGCCTTAAAGGAGAAGAAAACCGATAACACTTCATTGCCTTAATTTGAACATATTGACCATCTCTGTGTAGCATTAATGAACTTCAAAGGAAAAATGTCTGGAATTTCCTTAAATCCAGATGTGCTCTTGTTGGTACAGATGTATGTAAATGTACTTCATGGCTGTATGTGACAGGGAAACCAAAGATTTACAGGCTCGTATTTTGTTTGTTTTGGTACCTGCTTCAAAGTTAAATGGTTTACTCCCATTTAAAGCTTTCAAGCAACAGATATGAAGCGATTAAATAACATCAGTTGAGTTTTTTCCACAACAGAATTAATTAGATTGTCAGATTACTTGACAGTGGAATCTAAAATGAGTTATTTCGGGATGTAATTTCAGCCTTGTGTTTTCAGTGAGGTGAATTCAAGGCGCAGGGCGATGGCCTCAGAGGAGGAGAGCAAAAAGGCCAACCAGGCTCAGCGGGAGGCCGAGGCAGAGAGACGGCTGGCCGAGAAGGAGAGGCAGGAGAGGGCGGCCGAGTGTCTAAGCTGGAGGGAGAAACATCAAGAGTTAGCCGACAAGTTCAGAGTTCAGGAGAACCTGAAGGCTCTGAGGCAGAACAAAGCAGTGAGAAATCAAATATGACACGCATTCTTGTTCTTTAACACCTTTCCTAACAGCATGTAGGTTGTGAAAACACAACTCATAAAAACCCTTAAAACGTTGAGAAGCACATTAATGTAATGTAAATCATGTTTTGGTTTTCAACAGTGTCAAGCCAACATCAAGAGTTATTTCCTCTGCATGACGGAGAGCGATCAGAGGGTGAAAATTCTCAAAAATCAAGATGGCAACCCAAGAAATTTTACGGTGAGTTGACACAGCTAATGTTAAGTTATAGGATAACCTTTTACTGCAGTCTCAAGTGATATTGAGAGACCATTGAGTGATGACCCTTATCTAAAATGGACTGAATTAGAAAATCGAATAATACAAGAATTTCTGCACATGGGTTGGGATTTGACAGATAAATTAGGAAAATTAACAGGATTAAAGATTAGTAAAAAAAACAACTATAAACCTGCCAATTAAGGTAAATGACTAAGAAAATCCAACTTAAGAAAAAATATTTATCTTTATTATTAGGAAAATGTATAACATTCAATCATATGGTTTCAGGAAGGTGACCCTGTGTACATCTCCACACCTGAGTCCAGTCCAGAGGAGACTGAAAGGAGTTCATCCAGGTAACATTGCAGCCACCAGGGGGCAGTATAAACACCACCACTTACATTTACTGAACAATCCAACCTGTTCCTTTTTTTTGCACAGGTTGAAGCCATTCTTTAAAATGTACAGTATTGACGTCCAGCCCTTTAAACATCTAATCAGTAGGGCTGTGTAGTGAAGAGAAATCAGTTGAGACAAGCGGACATGACACTTAACAATATGCAACCAAATGTCATTTGACCTGTTAAAAAAGAAAGCTATCCTTTCTAAGCCATTTAAACTTGTAACAAATGTATCTTCAAATAGTGAAAATAACTTGAACTGATATATTTCATTTATATAAATTCCATCCTAGGTTATAGGGCCAATTTCCCCTTAAAATTGATTAAGTGCATATTAACTGTAGGATAATTTAATGACTGTTCTCTCAGGACCATGTTGAGGGTCTCTGCCCCCCACATGGGGAGGGATCTGGGTCCGAGTCACTTCGATGAGCTGCCCGCTTTCGGAGGAGAGCGACCTGACTCTGCTCCTCAGCGCAGGAGCAGGAAGGTGGTGGATTACTTCTGGATCCCTACAGACCAAGAATAGTCGACGGTGGACTTTTTGCATTCGCCCAGAAACGGCAATACGGTCATCCTCTTGATCGTCAGCAGAGATGTGTTCCAGGATTTGTATGAGAATTACAATAGTGAGAAAATAAAGACACGATACCTGAATGTTTAAGCCTTGGCGAGGAGTCAGACAGTGGTTATCGTAGATGAGAGTGTTTGTAACAGCGTGCAGTGAGGAGTTGGAACATGTGAATAAAAGTGAGAACTAGCTGTGGTGCTCATGTACTGGTCTTTATTGACAGTAAAGCAATAGAGGTGCACAGTAATTTTGAACACGGCCTGTGAGCACAATTCTTCGGTAAAAGTTGATCATTACTTAGCAGTTAGATGAGTTTTTTTTTTTTTTTTTAGCAGGAAAGGGTCATTTACAGCCTATCTGGATGGTTTGCTTTATCTACCAAGAAAATCATTAAAAGCAACTTGTTTCATTTACCTTTTTGAGTATTTCTAAATAAACAGGCCACTCTGAATCCCAGATTTTTAAGTTACACTTTCCAAAGAGGACCTTCTCTTTAAAAAAAACAACAACTTTTCCTAGTTCTTCAACATTAATACTTGTAAACCATGTTAAGCTTCACATCAACAAATCTGCTTCAATTATTTTATTGTGCAATTATAGGCCAGGACTAACTCAAAATACTTGCGTGTGCATGGGCTCTCGCTTTTTTTTTTTTTTCCTCTTTAGTAGATTTATTATCCCAGCACAAAAAAAAAAAAAAAGCCCATCTAACTAAGAGGTAGAAACACAGGCAACTTTGAAACTTTACGGCGGCACACCAATGATTACAACTTTTGTAAATCTTGTTACATTTGGAGGATCATGAGTATTGCAACCACTCAAGTAATAAAAGACGACAAGGAGGGACAGGTAAAAGAGAAACAGTCAAATCAAATAGGATTCGTTTATAAGCCAACTACACATGCATCTTAAATACTTCTGGAAATATCCCGCCAGCTTCTGCTTTGCTCTCACTCCAGCGGGTCACCTCTACCGCCCATCACTTGTTCTGATTTAAAAGCAGAGTGCTGCTGTGTTTACATCCTCTCTGCTGTTGATTAAAGAAGACACCCGAGTGTGATTGAAGACAAATCCAGGCTGGGCCCTTACAGAAGATCACAAAGCAGGTCACTGATGCGACCTTTTGTTAATGGTCTTAAGCTAGCATTAGCAAAGAGGGCTAATAGTTTCAGGGGGACTCTTTGTTTCCTAACGATTGGGAGCGTCAAATCAGTAAAAATTGAGTGGAAATGAAAAACATGCAAAACTGAAAAAAGTTACAAACTCAACACATTAAGAGCAAAAACAATAAAAGAAAGTAAAACACATGGATGAGCCACTTCAGAATTCATAGCTGATCAGGACACGGATCCAGAATCAAACATCCATCAGGCAACAGATCAAAAGATGCTTCTCAGCCTATCGTCATGGTAACACATGAGGCCCTCTACAGGTACAAGCTTTTTTCTTTTTTTTTTTTTAGATTTGCAAGCCAGAAGCAGCCGAGTGCCACGTGGTAGTGGTTAACTTAAGCATGGAGTTTAATAAAGGAAAGGCGACTGTAATAATAAAGATGAGGTCGATCTTCTACAACATGATGCTTCTGTTAGGTGTCTCAATCGGCGTCGTCCTCAGACTCCTCCTCCTCCGCCGTCTCCAGCCAGGTGAGCCACTGGTTGACCTAAGTGGGGGGGGGGGGAGAGAACAGTCAGAACAGACTTCCCATCTTGTGAGAGAACAACATCATTCAAAGGTGGGCTTTAACTGCATCATTCTAAACATCCTGTACCTGGAATAAAGCTTTTCCTTTTCCAGGGAATTCTTGAGTAATGTCTTCTTTCCATGCGAGGAAGGCTTCTTCTTCAATGATCTCCATGTCGTAGAAGTTGACAAAGTAGCGCAGCAGCATGCCTTAGTGGAAACAAAAATAAATATACATGAATATTTCCAGAATAAGCAGTTCTGTTTAGCTAGGAATGTAAGATAAGATGCTTAAAAAAGATGATTTGTTGCATTAATAACTTGTATTAAAGAGGACATATTGTACCCCTTTTCAAACAGTTCCCTGTGGTCTAAATGAAACATCTGTGCTGTGGTCAAAATATAACATGAATCAAGCACCAGAGGAGATTTGTGACCCTGTATAAACCAGCTCTTTCAGAACGCTCCGTTTTGGTGTGCGTGTCTCTTTAAATGCAATGAGTTTTCCCAGTAGACATCAATCCTTTGCTAGCAAGAATAAAAATGGTGGACCTGCACAAAAGTTTTGCTCTAGGCTGGGGTTGGAGTCCATGGGTGGAGATACAGGGGAGAGGAGGGTATTTTTTTTTTACCAGAATCCCACTGTGACATCAGAAGGAGATCACTTGGGATTGAAATGTCCAGCACATGCTAGAATTGTAGCAAACCTATACCAATTCTAAAACTATGACTTGGAATATATCCAATGTGATTTTAAGATAAAAGCAGCTCTGTTGGTCTAGCTCTAGTTATTGTCCCTGACTTGGGGTGTCGCTGTACCTTTAGGGAAGGTGCTGGTGTTGCAGTGCACCTGCAGGGCGTACAGGGCGCTGACCTGCAGCTGGGTATGGTCGTGCAGGAACTTCTGCATGACGGGCTTGAAGGCCAGCAGCAGCTGTTTCTCCTGCTCCAGCTGCTCTTTGGAGGGGGCCGCCAGCTGCTCGTCGCCCTCCGCCACACACAGCTCCTGTGAGATGTATTGGAGGAAACTGGGAGAGACCAGAGGACCAGTCATTTAAAGTGGAGGCCCTCACAGTCAACGCAAGATCAAGATTTATGTACAGACTTTCTTTGGTCAAAACTTTTCAAAATACTATATGCATGGGAAGCTAAACTTGCTATTTTTAAACTGGGAATATAAAACTTTATAAAAAAAGATTTAGAAAATAATGTGCAAATGAGACAATAAATGATCCATGGGCGCCTCAGTTTTCATCACAAGAAGCCAAAAAGACCTTCTGCATGTTTACCTGGTCATGAGGATGTTGACAAAGCCTTTGTCAGTGTGAAGCTTGGGCGAAATGTTGTCTTTAATCCACTTGTAGATGGACTGTGGAGAGGGGTCTGCCGTAATCTGCTTCAGCAGCTCCTTCTCCAGCTTCAGCAGCGGGAAAAGGAAGCTCAGGCCCTTCCCCTCCAGGATCTCCAGCATGCGGTCCTTGTTCTGATCGATTTCTGCAGAGAAAATCTTGTTGGTTACTCAGAGGGGACTCAGATATAAAAACTGCTGCCTGTGTTGTTGTATATGCCTGTGCTGTTGAGGGTTCACTGAGAGGATGCATGTAGTACCTGGGAGCATCTTCTGCATGTTGACCTTGCTCTGCTGGAAAAGGTCGGTCAGCCACTCCCGGTCCTTCAGCTTGGCCGTCTGTTGCAGGCAGAGCAGGAAGAGGGGGAAGTGGGTGCCGTTCTCCAGGGGGTGAGCCAGCTCTGCCACGCTCACCAGCTCTGCGATGATGGCCCGAGCTGCAAACTGGGCCAGGTAGGACTTCACCAGGGGCACGTCCAGCTCGATCTTAGGGCACTGGTCCAGGACGGTGAGGAAGGCCTGCAGAAGCAGCAAATAATGAGACACAGGGCAAGGATTTGTCTTCTACCCTTGCAGGTGATCCTGTGCAGGATTTAACAGATTCATTTCTGGTGTGTGTACCTGCATGAAGTTCTCTCCGGTGATGAGGCCTTCAGTACGCAGTGTGTGGATCAGAGTACTGGCGTGCTCTTTGTCCTCATCAGGGCGGTCCAGGGAACAGACGACGATCTTACTCAGCATCTCAGGCAGGAAGTGCTTGGGAGCCTTCATCTCTCGTACAGCGCTCACAGCCTCAGTCAGGTTCTTACTGTTTAAGTACTCAGTCATGATCGCCTCCTGATGTCAGAATTCAAGCACAAAGAAATGAGCTGTGGCCAGTTTGGTCATTTTATGTATTTGTGACTATGATAAACTACATTCTCCAAATCAAACTGCAACATCTAACTACTGTACAAGTCAGTAATCCAAGGCATATAAGCACTTACAACCTCCACTGAACTGACCTGACCTCAGTCACATTGTCTTTCTTTTAACTGGAAATGTTGCATGTTGGCTGGTTAGCCCGAAGCCTTTAGAACAATGTTAGCCTAGCTTACTTGTCCCTTGTCTAATGCTGAATCCATTTCATTCTGCTATCATGCTTAAACAGTTTTCTTTTTGCTTGTTTTCTTTTCGTCTGTGACATTACAGAGAAAGTCTACCAGTGCTTAGAGTAGAAAATGAAAGTTTTGGCTGTTCGGTTGTTTCAAATTTGATTTTGCACATTAAGGCTTGCAAATAATAAATGTCTCCAGTATTCACATATAGCAGTAGTAATACACAGAAAGCAGACCAGGATGTGTAATTTTCTGTTTTGCCTACCGTCATTTTCAGCAGCTCCTCCCGGGCAGGAGGAGGCTTCTTGTTTATCTTCTGAGGTTTCTCTTGGATGGGCGGAGGGTTGGTCTTCAGGCCAAGCTGTGGAGGCTGAGGCAAAAAGTCATGATTATATCAGAGACATGAAGGAGTTCTACTAAGAAACAACGGCATGATAGGATGTTAGGGATTGGTAAGGCTTTAGTTCAAGTTTTTGTCCTTAAACCTTTCTCTCTAAAATTCTTCAACACATTATTTTACTCTTTCTGTGTTGTAGTGTTTGTCAAACTCACTGAGTTAGATGAAGTGAGGGTGTTCCTTACCTGTCCCAGAGGGGGGGTTTGAGTGCGTGGGGGCTGGGCGCTGGGGGGCATCATGTTGGGGATCTGGGGCTGGAGCTTGGGAACCTGGTTCTTGTTGAGGAGGAATGACTGAGCAGGTCTGAGGCTGATCTGCAGCATCAGGAAGCGTCATGAACACAGAACATACACTATGATTGGTCACGTGCTTGGAAAAATAAAACTGTGCACTTTATCTGAATCCATGCCCTCATATCTCATAATCGCAGTCAGCGGACCAGCTACCAGTTTTGAAGAAGAGAGGAGGAGGAGGAATGAGAGAAAAGAGTGAGATCAAAGACAGAGTCAGAGGAATAAGAACGACTGGCAGCTGGTTGTGTTCCTCAGAATAACGCGTCTTTTTATAATCACTGGGCATGACGTTGATAGATGTTTACACATCCACGCAGCTCTATGACAACAAGGTGCAGCTACCTCGTCTGCGTTGAGCTGTCCTTTCTTGCTGAATCGTGGAGGCAGGTCCTTGGACTGGACCTGCTGCTGGGCTGTATGGTTCTGGTTCTGGTTGATGAAATGCTGGTTCTGAACCTGTCGAAAGTCGCATCGGAGGGATCGAGGATTACTTTTCTGAACTCTTGAACTCAGGAGCTGTGCACATCAATCAGTGTTAGCATAATTCCCACATCTTGTTGTGGCCCTGCAAGGATTACCTGGTTGGACTTAACAAAAGACTTTGGCCCCATTTCGAACTGTGACTGCGGCTGAGGGGCGATGTGGGCGCTGTGGCCGTTGAAGAGCGGGTTGGTGCGATGGCGTCCCATAGTGGGCGAGTACCTGTCTTGAATAACCCCCGGGCCAGTTCCAATCCCACTGCCTGAAAAAAAAAAAAACAGTTTCAAGAATATGTTGAAGCAAATTTTACCAAAAGAAGAGGCTCCGACCATGAGGATTCAGGCATGTTACTGGACAAAAAGGCCAGAAATGATGCAGAAAAACAAGCCTACTGACACATAGTCCAACATTTCTGAATGATGTCTGAGAAACAGTGCAAGGCAGCACATCCATTGTAACTGAAAAACAGCCTTTGTTTGGATAATAATCTTAGTTTATGTCAACTAGAAAAGTCTCAAGAATGAAACAGCATAGAAAAAATAAAGAATTTGATGAAAGTTTGAAAAGATTAAGCAGTTATCGCATGATGAGATAATGCTCCACAGGCCTCGACACTAACGAAGCACATACCTGGCATCTGTCCAAACATATCGGCCAAACCCCCGAGAGTCTCCCTGTCCAGTTTCACTCTGTTGGGCATGAAGGGGCTTTCCAGGAAGAAGTCCATCCTCATTCCCTGAGACATGGGTGCTGGGATGAAAACCCCCAAATCCTACAGGGACACACACACACAACAGAGCTGGTTACAATTATTCATAAAGATGATTAAACGTGAAGAACATTGAAATTATGATGTTTACTGTAATGCAGCTTGTGCAACTATTTAACCATAATAGTAAAAGCAACAAAAACATTTTTGTTGGTGCACTGGTCTTGGTCAAATCAAGGCAGAGGCAAAGAAACCAGAGAGGACGTTGATGGAGAAGAGTACTGATGGCCTCATCACTGGAGAGAACTTTATTAGTAATATTTGTGATCATAAGCTGCCTCGAGCAAAAGAGAGGGAGCACTGTCTCATTTGCTTAAATGTTGCATGTAGTTTGTTTGGAGGTTTTGGTGAATTACTCAGCATCGGGTGCTCAGGACTTCTATTTATGTTGCCGTGGTATTGGAAAAGGCAGAGAATTATTTTGTTAATATCGTTTGTTTTGTTACTAGTATCATATCCAAGTTTAGAAATCTGATATTGGGACAACCCTGCTCCTCACAATAGGGTACTTGCTGATGTGCAAACACTGTAGTTTCCAAAGTAGAGAGTACTATTTATGCAGCCCTTTAACACAAGCACTCCTCAAACTCGGCTTCAGAAAGTTGGACAGTAAGCACCGTTGTCACTGGACTCACTTTAACTGCCTCCTGACGGATCTGGTTAATCGTCTTTGGTCCGTTGTCGATGAAAGCCTTGCGGGGGACCCAGTTGTTTTCTCGCAGTTCCACTGTGTCTTGCAGCAGGAAGCGGATCCTAGCAGGCAACTCCTTGTTGTTCATTAAGGAGCGCATACGGCCAAAGTACTGATCCATTAAAGACTGGAGAAAGTGGGGAGAGAGCAGACAGGCGGGGGGTTGAGTGAGGACAGACAGCCTGGACCTACAGTATAGCAGAAGGGTTTGTGTTAACACTGGCTCTGAGCCAAATGGGGCTTTAGGTGAGTCTGAGAGCAACAAGTTCAAGAGCTTAGCCAGGACCTGAAATGACTGCAAAAGACCGGCATGAAAAATGTCTGGTTTGTTTTTACCTCTGTGTTCATTTTCTCTGCAAAAGCTTTAAGGGATTTACATTTGCATGAAACAGCAGAAGTGATTTGCTGACCTATAAAAAGGTTATACTGGTGGCGCAGTGGTTAGTACGCATGCCCAGGCAGCCCAGGTTCGAATCCCACCTGTGGCTCCTTTCCCACTTGTCATACCATACTCTCTCTCTCTCCCCGACTTCCAACTCTATCCACTGTCCTATCTCTCCATTAAAGGCAAAAAAAGCCCAAAAATAAATCTTTCAAAAAAAAAAAAAATAACGTTATACTGAAGTTTTTGACAGAATAATCCACCTTTGACAAAGTAAACACACAAGAAAAGTAAATATTCAGCCTCTTCTGGAGATCCATGAGCCATGAAAGGCTGGAGCAGTTACCTTTGCTTTCTCATGGTCGAGTCTCGGCCCCACTGTTCTCATTATCTGACAGAGGCACTCCAGATCCTCTCCCATATCCTTGAGCTGGACTCTCTTCTTCTTTTCCAGGAGCTTCAGTGAAGTTTGTGGAGAGGAGGAAAGCAGGAGGTCAGACACGGTCCTCATTGAAGTATGCAACATTTCCTTTAAGTTACACCGTGCTTTCAAACATTGGAAGAACCTGCATTTCAAACACTAATAATTATAGTGCACATACTGTTTTGATGCACTTATGAAGGATAGATTCGTGGATGAGGTCGAGTTTGCCAAGTTCCCCGATGAATTTAATGTTGCCAAGCATCTTGATCTTGGCAATGTTACGCTGCTCCTCCTCTTCAGAAGTAAGAGGGTTGTCATGTTTGTCATAGACTGAAGGGAGAGGATAGAAACAGAAGTTAGCAGCGGACTGGCTCAGGTGAAATGCACAAAGAGAAAATAAGGCTACACCTAACAGCAACACAGACATACACTTTATCAGTCAAAAAGAAGTCTGTGTAGTTATTTCACTTTAAGCAAATGTTCTGTTTTACATTTAGTACTTTGCCTCTAGCTTTGTTGTGTGTTTGTTATGTTATGGCCGCAAGAGAAATTCACCACTACCTTAAAACAGAGTAACAGTAGTTTATTTTCAATGAATTTATTATAATCAAAGGATTATTTTTTAATAAATTGTCATATATTTTCACTTAATGTAAAATCTGGTCTATAGGACAACCTTTTTTAACCAATTTTTTCATCAAAAAGTTGGCTGCGTCTTATACAACCAGTATGACCAATATACCAGTATAAAATGCAGACATGGGTGCCATCATTACTGAGAGTGCAGCTGCCACCATCACACACTGCACGTGACCTGACGAGATTGACAAGTCATTTGTTGTGTATTGTAAGTTGTGCTGGGAAACATAGTGACACAGATCAGGCTGACAGCCCTACTTTCTGATAATCGAGCATCGCTAACTCGCTATGAGGAAAAGATTCAAGAAACAAACAGAAATCAGACTTCACAGGAAACACAAAGACATGGACTCACTTTCAACATTTCTGGTGCGGTTTTCAAATTCATCTTGAAGTTTGGAAATCAGCAGTCTTCGGAAGGTCTACGAAAGCAAAATAAACCATTATTTTACTAATTAGCCGCTTAAGAAAAATGACAACAAGTGATGTCAAAAAGATTATGTAAGAAAATCTTGAAGAAGTTGCTGAGAGGTGTTAATAACGACAACAACAGAGCGGTGCTGATGACTTAATTATGGCCTGCTCAGCGAGAGGTCATGGCAGCGTTGTCATTAAAAGGAGGGGGGGTGATACTTTTTAAAACTGTACAGCAGAATGAAAACAACCACACTTACTGTGCTCTGCTTTTGGGATGTTTGGATCTCAGATGAAGGGCCATCAAAGTTTGGTGCGTCCTCTGCCAAGCGCAGACATAGCTGAGCATAGAGCGAGCTATACTTCGGCTCTTCTAGGGCTTTGTCTACAATCTAAACCACAGTGCGGGAGGGAGCAGAGGAGGGAGGAAACAAAGAGAGGGACCACTCAGGTCATTAGAACGTGGAGTGTATGAGTGTGACTCACTCAGAGAAGCCGGCCAAGAATGCATGAATACATTTTCCATTTAGCGAGAGTACAAGAGAAGGAGAGAGAGAAATGTACACTTACCAGCAAGATGATTCCTTTAAGGACGAGTTTTGAATCTACGCCCACGTTCAGGAGCTCAAGGCATAGCTTGTCAAACTTTTCAGGCGTGAGTTTGTTGAGTATGCTGAAAAAAACAAGAGGGGGAAGGGAGAGGCAGCAAGAGGAGGAAGTCAGCATGAGTATGCAGGATCGAGATGCTGCGATGAGATATGTTATCAAGAAGGCTTTCCCAGCCATTACGTGCAGGAGAGGCAGTATGCTAAAGTCTGTCAGGACAACCCCATCAAAAAAACAAAACAAGAATTATAATAAAGTTAAAAAGAAAGTACAACCTGACGAGAGAGGGCATTCAGTTTTTGCAGTGCAGTCCTATGAAATGTTTAGTTGCCTTGTGAAAACTAAAAACTATTAGAGCTCCTATTAGCCACAACATTTTCTCTCTCACATCTCTCCTTCCTCAGCCAATGTGCTGGCTAATCAACAGTATGCAGGTACTTCTTAATAAAGTACATTTAGTTGACCTCTAGCTGGTCGGCCTGCACTGTCAATGGATGCCCACCATGTTCACATTAAATATTGTTTCTTGTTCATATTGCACATATTCATGAGTACGATGAGTACAGTTTATATTCACTAAAGTATTTAGACTGTAAAGCTGTATTACTATTGTCTACTAGTATTACTAATTCACTGAAAACAAAAATGCAGGAGGAAGAGGTGTTTAACCCTTTGAGTTGAATTAGACAGCAGCAGCCTGAAGCACAGCTGCTGAGAAGCAAGGTAACATTAAAGATCCATTTAAATGACTATAAAATAAAAAATCTGATCAGTCCTCTTCATCAGCCTGCTTTAACAAATAATCTATTATTAAGACATTTGAACTGACATAAGAGCCAGGTCTGTCGCTCCCATAAAACTGATCTCAAAACAATGATATCTGCTAAGCAGACATGTTGATGAGCAGCATTCTTACGAATCTTCTTGACATTCACTCGAGTATCTATTTTGGAGATTCTACATAAAGCTTGAGATAAAAATTGGGCAGCTAAACTAATTTGAGCTGCCCCATTTTGAACCACCTCCTCTCTATTTAAAGACTTATTTTGGGGCTTTTGCCCTTAATGAGAAAGGACAGTGGATAGAGTAGGAAATTGGGAGAGAGTGGGGAATGAGCAGGAAAGAAGTTGCAGGTCGGACTTGAACCTGGAAGGCCCGCTTTGAGAAGTATAACCTCTGTACATGGGGCCTGACCTCACCACTAGGCCGTCAGCGCCACAAGGTTAACGTAATCCATTATTACTGTTCATATAAAGTTGTTTTTCAAAGAAACCAACAAGAGGCAGACTATAAACAAAGGTTTACTGACTGGAGTCTTTCAGACATCGAGTAGCTTTTATAAACAGCATAACAAACAGCCAACCACTTTATTATTATTTGCTAGCTAAAACACCGCTTCATAAACAACTGCAGCATCACTTGTTTCATGACTGAGTGCAACAGAGAGAGCATTAATGATTTTTAAATCCACAGCCTGTGTTAAACATTTTCACTGAGAGCACAGGATTCTGTAATTTCTGATTAATTTAAGAAGAAGCATCAACAACATGAGTAATCATGCCCAGCATAGTGACAAGGATCCCAAAGTTGCTGCTGAACACATTTCATAATGTTTTACTTCTTTTTCAGGAGGATTTCACATATTGTGTGCAAAACATGAACAGGTTCACGTAAACAAAAAATACCAGAAACTCCAGCTTGATTATTGTTTTCATGGCCAGCTAGCCAACATTCCTGAGGGAAACCATCACGTCTTCATCTTTTGTACTTGTAAACATCACCTGACTAAGAGGGGAACAGGGCTCAAGTGTCTTTAGCAAAGCACATGTCATCTTAATGACATCAAAACAAGGCAGGATTTAACGCTTCCTACACTCTCTACAACGCTCACTCTCCAGTAAAACAACAGGGTCAACTATTCATAAACACACACAAAAACATGGTGCTGATTATCTTGCTAAACAATTGGTTACCTTAGTAACCTCCAATTAAGAGAAAGCTGAACTGTGTTTTTTACATGAGTAGTATCATGCTTCTTGATTTCAAACTGACCTCAAGTCTACGGCGCTTCTATAAACTTCAAGACTATTGTTCAAACTCTTTAAGAGAAATCTTCTGGCAACCCCGAGAGAACAGTTATAGGCTGAACAACCTTAAATGTTGATCTTGATGGACTTTGTACAATTTGGACAATGCCAACAACTGAGAATATTTCTAAACTATTCCTGAGCCGCTAAAGATCAAAATGTGTGTGCTAATTTTGGGTAAGAGTGAATGAAAAGCAAGTCAAGGATGTGGTAGCTGATTGGGTGCTTTTCATCTCCATGGATGGATAATTAACTTTGAAATCTGGACTCTTACCCCCTCACTTTCCTGAAGATTGCATCGTGTCGCTCTTTTTCGTTGCTGGAGTTGACATCTCGTCTAGTGCTTCGTGAAGGAACCCATCTCTGAACGCTTTGCCCTGGGGTTTTCCCCAGGAACTCGCTGTACAAGTAAAGAAAGAGAGACTGAGCCCCACAGAATCTCATGACATAAAAAAAAGAAAAACATGAATGCATGTGCAATCCAGTTTTTATCCTATACTACTAATTCTGTAGGTGTATTTTTTTTAGTAGTAAGTTTCAGTGCTTTGTAAGAACACCCTGTCCTTTTTTAAAGGTTTATTTTTGGGCTTTTATGTATTGATTTTTTTAGAAAAATGACAGTGGATAGAGTCAGAAACCTAGGAGAGAGAGAGACTGGGGAACGACATGTGGGAAAGGGGCCACAGGTCAGAATCAAATCCGGGCCGGATAACTGGAGGACCACAACCTCTGCACAGGGGCTGTGCGCACCAACCACTAGGCAACTGGCACCCCCATTTACCCTGTCTTTAAAGCGATTGAACCATTATTACTCCAGAAATGGTCTGCCTCTATTGACATTTTAGCTTATTGTGATATCATTTATTGAAGAGTTTTTAAGGTTTTAACTCCAGAACTACAGGACTAAGTATGTCAAACTTTACTTATCGATCAAAGTATTTATATTTTAGCAAATACTATGTTTCATAATTTACATGTTTTGTTATATTTGTTTGATAAAAACAAAGCATATCTAAAGAATTACTCTAAATCAAAACCCTTAACCAAATATTTCTAAATAGTCTTTTTCTATAAAGTATTATCAAAGTTATCTGGTCCACTTTTTCTGCAGTGGGATTCAACTGACATAAGTCAACCGTGCAGCAGCTCCATTCATCACATCACTAAACATTCATCCTGTTGTAGAGTAATTATGACAAATGACAAACCTGTTGCCGACAGTCTTGGGATAGTGCTGAGGTGCACCCCTACCACCTCCTCCCCCCGAAGAAGCACTGAAACAAGCAGACACAGAGAGAGAGAGAAACTCATAAGTGCATGAAGCACTCCACAACTCATAGGCACGAGACAAACAGCACTGCTTATTTATTAATTCAACCTTAATGAACGCTGAGAACACTGAGAAGTAAGAGCCCTCGCTTACAATTGAGATGAATTTACAGCTCGGGGGGGGGGGGGGGGGGAAAGCATGATTGGTAAACGTATCTTAAAGAATACAATCCAATCAGCCACCTAAATAAAAAAGGCTTTATTTAAGGTGCTATAAATTGAACTGGTGACTAGGTTCCTCCCTGTACTTGATCACTGTGTAGGGCCATTACAGAGATTTTGTAGGGATAGAAAAGGTTAAAACTGTCGGTTAAACTAATACAAATCTAGACATTAAAAAGAATAGATTGAAAGTAGAAACTTGGAATAAAGTCCTGGCCAGTAACTTCATGAATAAACATCACAAGATGTGTTCTTAAGTGTCACAATCTGTTGCTAGAGAGCCACAAATGCAGCTTCAAGAAAGACAATGCACATATTTGTAAAGAGTAACGCAGAATGTGGCACTTTTAAGAAGACGGCGTGTCCATTTATTCAGTGCATTAAAGTTAAGGAGACTTTCATTTGGCTAACTTACAACAAAGGCCACACTTGTCCAGTTGCACTGTTTCGTATTTCACACTGATTTATTGTTCTGGAGTTACATGTGTAATGTTTCAACACGTAACGTTCTATTATACATTTTATGTATATTCTACTTTAAAAGGTTTGTTTTCTTTTTGACAGATTTGTAGTTTTGAAAATGGGATTTTTTTTTTGCATCACCTCTGCATTCATTTCTAACTTTGAAACTTGCCTCTGATCCGTTGTTGTAATACCTATTTTATTGATGAACAGCAGACTGTTTGCTACTGATTCACTGCTGCAAAATTTCATCAGCGATCTGTGGCTTAAGTTCTCCCTAAATGTGCCTTGCTGTGATGCTAAATATTCAAGAGGGTAATTGTACAGAATACTAATTGGAAGTGTTGAACATTAAATCAGAAGCAAAGCAGACACCATGACCTGCTAATGATCAAATTTCCAGTACATCCTGTTCGAATCATGGCAGCATTTTGGCATGCGCTGAGACTGATTACTTGTATTTTCAGAGCATCTGCAAGCCTTGTGAGGTCGCAGTCAAAGCATCTATGAAACATTTTGATGACCAATACAACCAATTAGCCAGCTGTCAAATGACATGTGAAAACAGACATTTTTTGAAACAGTCTATGGAGATCGCACCCTAAATGCTGCATCCTAAAAACTCCCAAAGAGACTTTTGACCATTTTTGAAGCCTTAAATAACACATGTTAAATTTAAATTCCAGGTTGTGTGACATCTTGTTTTCACTGACTCTGTATACACTGTGAGTGAACTGGGTGTGTGCTGCTGCCCCCAATATTCACGCAACAAAACCAAAATCCTCTTAGGTCTCATTATGTCAACCGACTGCTAAAGGTTTCACAGAGAAAAATGTCTGACTGCCATTTTGAGCTTTCCCACATCCTGCTTTGTTCTTAGGGCCGGAAGTCCCTGCCCAGACCACTAGCAGAGGGGTGAACATGGAAAAATAACTACAGGCACAAGTTCATGTATTACCTGAAACGAGAAGCACCCCCTTCTGCAATCACACTCTCCACTTTGGCGGCTTGACAATGAAGAATACTCAAAAGAATAAGAATAATAGGAAGGGATGGGGAAAACAGTGCTGAGGAGGAGAAAAAAAGGAGGGGCAATTAATAACTGCATGGGGGTTGGGGGGGGAAACAACACATACTCAGGCTACATAATTAGCTACATAGCTGAAAACAGGGTCACCATGTTGTTTGTTATTCAATGTTTTCCAATGACAACGTCAGTTCGCCAACTTAGCTTGATAAACATGATAAACACTACAGTAGCCAGGTCTTTGTTACAGGCCTGGCTACATACAGGGGGGGAAAACAACAACCAAGGCAACCTTACACTAAGATTTATAACATATACGAGGGGTTATATCCCAAAAAAATGTATTTTTACGTTGTTTTCTTTGCACAATAACACTATTTTCCAAGCTGCAGAAATCCGTACTCCTTGTTGCTAGGCTACAACAAGGCAAATATGCGTTAGCTGAAATGCTAATGCTTACAACTTGTACAGTACTGCACAGCTTGGATGCTGAACAGTGAAGTTTGCATCCATATAAACAATTAACATACGGGTCAATTTGGCTGTATGGCAAAAAAAAAATAATGTCCCTGTCCCAGAATCATTTTTTGTCGCTTTGCAGTTTTATGGAGAGAGAAACGGAGTAAGGTGAGGGTGTAAAAGCTTCATCTGTGGTGCAGTAAAATGGGGCAGGGCGTCGTGGTGAGCCGCTAATGTTTCCAGACGGCTGAGCTTTTGTAGCGCCATCCCATCATGACAGACCTGACAGGATGGTTACAGCCCAGTCATGGTAACCCCAATCCCGTGTATCGTAACGTAACGCTTGTTGCATTTATATCCACCCTTACACCACAAATCACTGCCTTGTTTGTTTGTTTTCGGTAAATACTAGTTACAGTAGCAAAGCGAAGACGCCATTTTCTACTTGAATGTAAATCAGCTGAGCTTATCTGCCAGTGTTACGAGGAGAAGAGAAGAAGTGCATGCACCTCGCAGGACCATGCAAAAAATGTTTGCAGACTAAATTTCTTACATTGCATCTCTTACATTTTCCTCTACAGACACGTCAAAGTCAAAACACTGTTTGCAGGTCATATTTACGCACACTAATGAAAATGCGTCTACTTTCTTAGGTATAAACTTCTCACACTTTGCCGTCACTGATCTGACAACTTTGTCAACACTTCCGCCGAGGTGCATGCAACTCTTGGCAGGGACGCATTTCTCAACGTAACACCAGCGTATGTGCTGCCATTAGCTCAGGGGTAGACTGCTGGTAGACATTGGTGTTTAGCTCGCTGGCTAACAGGAGCCATTTTGGATGAGCCGGTGCAGTTCTGTAGGGAAGGAAGGGAAATCTGTCTTACCTTCACAAAAGCAACTTCAGTTTTATGTTGTTTTTCGACTACAACAGAAGAAGTAAGACGTTTGTAAAGAATTGCTGGTTTTGCTACGGATATTAAGAGAGCTAAAAGCAGAAAGATGACCGCACATACACACATCAAGCCCCTACTTGTCTCTTGGCTTGTTTGCGTTAGCTAGCTAGTGGAGCTCAGGAGCTTGACGGGGACAGAGAGAAGTCACCAATTTGCATTGGATGCGTAATTTGTTGCCATGTCAAGACCGACCAATCACAGTGAAGACACAGTTTTAAGGCGTTACCGGTTACATGTGTTATCCAATGAGAGGCATTTCAAAGCAAGAAGGACCGCCTCCTTTGGATGATTGACACACAATTTAACATCTGCAGTGCAGGAAAATAAATCGGTTCTTATAGGCTAATAATAATATTTTTTTTGTAAAACGCTTTTCAAAACACAATACAAATCACTTTACACACAATTAAGAAACATTTCATAAAATGTTACAGAAATAGCACATAGTAAAATAGAAATTAAAACCATAAAATAAAAAAAAACAAGTCTAAAATAGTGATTTAAAATAAAAAAAAGTGATTAAAAGAAGTCAGTGTGTTGTCTTTCCTGATCTCCTCTGACAGGTCATTCCTTAGGGGCCCGGACAGAAATGGCTTGGTAACCTTTAAAATCAGGTAAAGGCATTATGATTACTTTAGAGCACAGTGTCACTAAAATAGTCTTGAACAAATACAAGAGAGAAATATTTGAGGAAAATTTAACTTAGAAATTACAGGATAGATTAAAGTAGCATACAATTAATAAGAATGTACAAATGTAGGACACAGGATAAATCTGTAGGCAATCTTTATCTTTATCTGAACAATATTAATATCTTTTAAATGAAAACATGTTATCAATGCACATGACTAAATTTCCCTTATTTCTAAGTCCTGATTTCCCTTGTTTCAGGAAGACTCTGGAAGCGGTTGTCTGCAGGAGGACAAAATGCATCAGTGCAATTGTATCCCAAAAAAAATCACAGAAAATATGTAGGCCTAATATGACATGGTGCGTAACTAGTTTTAAGTAGTTTAAAGTGGAATAAACTAGTTATCCGTTTCCCATTTTAAAGAGAATGTGTTTTCCAAACAATAAAAAACCATATATGTAACATTTCACATGTTTTAGAAGTAATTCATAGAAAAATGTTGCACAATATAAACCCAACTAAAAACTCCATAAACTTTGCTCATTTTTATTCTAAAAAATCAAGACTTGGCATCAATTTTTGAAAGAAAAAAAAGGAATTAAATAGATTACATGTCAGATGCTTGAGGCTGCAAATGACCCATGAGATATATGTATCTATTATTATGTTGTTTTTCTCAAAATCCAATTCACCAACTCAAGCTGCAGGATCTTCTGTGCAGGAGCTCATTCACCCGGCTCCCTCTGTGCCAATCAAAATCTACCGTCAACTATCAATAAAAGTCCTGTCTTCAACTGTTATAACTTCATTTTTGACTCCATCCACAACTGCCAGAGTTTGTCAGTCCCAGCCAAGGGCAAACTGCAGCACATCACTCAATCTGCTGAGAAGGCCATGGGGTCACAACCTCCTCGTCTCCACTCAATAACTGGGGACCTCCATCACCTTAGATGCCCCAAAACTCTGCCTGGCTCCTCCAACTAATCGATCCTCCACCTCTTCACCTTTTCCTGCTGCAATGTTGCACAGAAAACATCTGCTCCCCATACCACTGTTGAATAGTGTAAACTATGTTATTAATTGGTAAAAAATTGTCAGCGATGGTGGAAAACATGAACCTTAATGATAAATGGACTTGAGCTTATGTAGCGCTTTTCTAGTCTTCTGACTACTCAAAGTGTTTTTATAGCGCATGTCACACCTACACATTCAAACACATTCACACACTGATGGCAGAGGCTGCTTTGTAAAGTGACCATCAGAAATAACTAATCCCATTCATATGCATCCATACGCTGCCGACAAAGCAGCGGGAGCAATTCTTGCCCAAGGACACATCGGACATGTTCCTGCAGGAGCTGGGGATCGAGAGACGACGACTGTACCACTGAGCCACAGCCGCCCACTAATGAAGATTATTCAAAATGCTTCTCTGGGATCATCTGGACATTATATTCAATATTAAATCCTTCAAAGTGTAATTAGATGTCATCTGGTGTAGATCTATGAAGTTAGAATATATCGGAAACTGTCTACTCTCAAAGGCTGAAATGAGTCTTAAAACATTAGGTAATACATTCAAACAAGGAAGAACAAAAACACATTGCTTTTCAGCAGTCTGGCACATGTCTCTAAAAGGTAATTTGGGGTCTTTTAAATTCTTTGATTTAAATGCAAATTAAGAAAAATATAATTGCTTGGTTTCATAGAAATCAAAAGCAACATCAGCTGGATTGATTGCTAATGAGTGTAATCAGCAAGTGGCTGCTGAAATGTAAATATGTCATTAAAGCTCTTTCAGGACTTTTCAACTGGTAGTAAAACAGATTGAAATCAACACTGATGCCTTTCCATGATGAAGCAAACTAGACCATTAAGAATTTTTCTATACAGAAATTTTATATGCCTATCACCCCTTCCGCAGGGTTAAGTGTTGGATGAGGAAATTAACTGCAGAAACAACCCTTTTGATCCCCCCCCCCCCACACACACACACACCGTGAGTTGCATGTAAATCTTTCTAAGATAAAGTAGGATGAGATTGTTTTTTGTCAGAAGCACATGCTTGCACAGGCCCTGGTTCAGCTCAGTTGGAAGAGCAGGCGCCATGTCCCGATCCTGGTGCTGTTTGAATCTGTATGAATGGGATTAGTAAATACGGATGGTCGCACAGAGCAGCCTCTGTTTGTAAATGGGTAGGTGTGACAAGTTTCTTTTCCACACGCACACTTTTGTACTATTTATTTGATTGATGCAATCACAATAAATAAAAGAATAGTGAAACTATTCAGATAAAAAAGCTGCCAATGTGAGAAAACTCTGTCAACTGAAGTCTGTGAGCTTGTTCTTATAGTCATAATTTATTCTTCCCCAATAGGGAGGAGAAGTAAACCTCTCTCCAAACAGGAGTCATTTTTTCCACCCACCAGGTATAACGGTGGTCTGTTAAAAGAACAGGGTGTATGTAACATCAAGAAAATACATATAGGTTAAGGGGACCAAAAGTTTATGGAGCTCAAGGTCTGTTTCGTTCGTTACTGTTATGCAATTAAGGCTGTATTTTGATATTCAGAATATCACACATCTGCATCTTATATTACTTGCATCCTTAATAAAACGCTCAGAAAGTTTACAGATTGTTTTGCAAGGATTTCTTGTCACTTTTTTGTTGAGCCTCTTTATATAAAGCAGCTAAAGAAGAGCAAATTAAGAGATTTTAATTACACCGTGATTTCACACTTATATCTTCTGGTGTTGAAGGACGCATTAGGACAAATGTGCTCCTGTATTAAGAACAAAACTACACCAGATGGTAACAATAATATTGAGCTTGTGCAAATGGTTATTATGAGCATAAAATATGTAGAAATTAAGATAAATTAAACATTAAATAAAACCCTAATGTGCTGAGAAATTTCCTAAACATCAGGCAGGGGTGCAAGTTCATTCAAGTCTCCACCAGAGGGCAGACTGAGCCTTTAGTTGAGAATAGAACTCAAAGGTGTTTAGGAAAAGCTCCTCTACCACGCCGTCCTCCTCAGTACTCATTATTACCGTACAGTATCCTAACACAACCACTGACTCTAAACCCCTCAAACAATATAAAACCTGTGTGCCGGCCCCTTCAAGATTATAATCTTGTTGTTCTCTCCAGCCTCCTTGTGTCTCTCTCTTCATTGTTGTCCTCCCATCCTTCAGGAAACCCTTCAGGTCTGCAGTGACCCATCTTATTGCTTCATGAGGATAAAGATCTCCGACCCAATTAGCTGTCTTTATTAAATATCAGTCCACTGGCCCTCATTGAAACCACCAGCCAACGCCTTTGTGTTTTTTTTTTACAAGTACAAAGTGATTACAGACTTAATTAGCTTGTTGTGTCATGATATCCACCAGGGGAAATGAAACATAAGTTAACTGCGGCTAAGTCCACACCTTTAGGTCATTAAAGAACTTGAATCACCAGCCTAACAGAAACACCCCTCAGTCGGAGTCGGCCTATTTGATTGTTTTACTCTTGTTTGAATTGGCATGAATTTGTTTAAATAAATTGGTGTAATGTATGCTTTCTGTAGGCGTGAAAACTGTAGAGGAAAATCACAAGAATCCACTGAGATGACACACAAAAAGAAACGCTATAAATACATTGAAACAGAACTACTCAGGCACTGAACTATATGTCTGAGTTCGAACATGTTCGAACACAAGTCTGGCTTCATCTTTGTACAAGTGGAGGAGGTTGAGGTGTGTTGTCCATCTTTCTATACAGTCGATACTTGAAATAGGTTGACTGTATAAGAAATATACATAAGCAGCATGTATGCACTTGGTTCAGTCTCGACCATATTGGATTTCTGCATGCATGTGTGTGTCCTTCAACATGCACAGGGTTCATAACTTTTGAATTACATGCAAGCCCTTCTGATTCATCAAGGACATGAAAAGTATGATTTGAGCGTTGGCATGGAGCTCCATAGTGAGGAAGGAAAAGTTGTCAAGCTGGAGGTGGCAGAGATGTTCTGTATGTTTCCTCTGGTAGCGGTAGTGAATCCTTTTACTGCACCCTGGTGAAGAAAGTCAGTCATTGTAAAAAAGGTTTCTGCCGCCATAAATAAACAGCCTCTGACTGAGCTTATGATTTACTTAAAAACCTTGACCGTGCATGTACAGTAAAAGTGTATAATTGGGGTTATCTCCTCAATCGAGAATGAAGCCTTTCATATAGAGTAAAGCCATGAGATGTCACTTTTATTTGTGTTTCTCTAAACAGGATTTCAAAGGAGTCTTTGAGAGGTACTGTCAAAACCCTGCCGAAGCTTCAAAAACAACAACCAGTGTGACCTTTTCCAGAGATGCATTTATCGCTCAGTGACAGCCACACAGGGCTATTTTCTCATTTGTTCTTGCAGCTTCTTTTGGTTAAAGGTCTGTCTGTGCTGCGAAGGTGAATGATGCACAAGGGAGATCTGACAGTTTAAAAAGAGAGAAGAGTGAAAAATACAAATAATGAACTTTGTCTTCCTTCTTGTAGCAGCACGGAGAACTGTCTTCTTAAATTGAACTTAGTCCGCTGAAATCCATTAAAGACTTGCAGTAACTTTTATCACAACAGTTTTATCATATTGAGTTTAGAAGCGTAAACATCTTGGGGGTGACAAGGTAATACGCTGCACACTTTTCCACACTGGCTATTTATGCTGAGCTCACCTTTAACCTGCCCTCTCTGTGGATTCAGCCTTGACCTTCAGAGAACACAGAAAATATGAATGAAACACTCCTTTGCTCCCCCCTGAGATGAGTGTGACCTTTCTCACACATTTCAGAGCCTCTATTTATCCAGGGAAGGCTTCTCTCAGCATGCTGCATGCTGTTTTTTTTCCTGTTTCGAGCTCCACAAGCGCTGCGTTTCTACAAAATTCACTTCTGAGAAAATGCCCGATACCCACTGCATCCCACACTCCTGGTGCCCACAGCATCCACACAGGCGAGAAAAAGATCTGCACAAATCATTTTAACACGCCAGAAGAAAATGGTAATTTACATCTCATTTTGTATTGCAGCGCAGTGCTCTAATCCCTAACCAATTTCAACACAAACAATATTTCAAGGCCCCTAAATGAAGGGTGATAGTAGAAAATTGTTAGGTAACATCAAGTTTCAAGATTCCACTTTTCCACAATGACATTCAATCATCATTCAAGGAGAAGCCAATCATGGTGAAGGAAGAAGCAGCAACATCGTTCACAAACAGCAGTCTCCAGAGACCTTGCTGAGATACAATCATATAACATGTATTTTAAGTCAAGGGTAAGACACGCTTCTGTTGCTTACTAGGGGGAAAAAAATCCCTAGCTCTGCTGTCACCCTCCGCCTACAACTTCACACCACATATCTGTGTGGATTGTTGAAGGGTATTCTGGGAATTGTGGAAAGAGCGAACAGAAGTTTGGTGCACTATTCCAGAAAATTTGGCATCCAAAGTTTATTAAAAAAAACCCTCCTGTTTAAAATCAAGGATCACAGATTGATGAGGACTTACACTTTAAGATCTTTGTAGCTGTGCTTACTAGTATGAGCGCTGAGTTTTATTGTAATTTTTTCCAGGCTGAATGCATCTAAACTTTGTAATGACATTTGTTCTCCATAATGAAGCCTTATGGTTTTATTGAGCCCCTGAATAAGGTTGACATTTTGGTTCTTGGTGGTATGTTTCAGCAACTATTGGAAATACTGCTGAAAATAAATGTGCAGACATTCATGCACTCCTCAGACAAAAATACAATGACTTTGGTGATCCTCTTACCTATCCTATCCTATACATAACTTTGATGTGATTTTACACACTTATGCGATACTTCCTACAGCTGCACACAACAGAGAAGTTATCAGTCTCAGTTGCCACCTATCTGTTCCATCCAGTTTTATTCGTAATTTCTGAAATGAAAGACAGTTGTTATCCAATTGGATGCACTAACCTACGAGGAGACAAGCCCGGGTCATACTTCTGCAGAATTGAATCTAAGTAAAATAACCCAGAGAGGAGGAGATTGTGGATTAATGCTCTGAGACGCTCCGCTGTCTCCTAATCCTGACTTAAAACATTGTGTTAACTTGATCAAAACACTCCTGCCTAGTTGAACCAACATTACTGCCCCAGAACACTGACTGAACGGGACAGCTGACAGTGATCCTGATACTGTAGTTAGGTAACCTTTAATAGCTAGTCTTAGCTAATTAGCACTCCCCGATGCTTGGATGATGAAGCATTTCTTGTATTTCACTTCCCATATGGGCATTTTTGACCCAGCCACATCAAAAACACACAAAACAATCCGTACTTTTGTAGACTTTACCCTGCTGCAACTTTCATCCTGCTGCAGCATTAGGATAGGATAGGGTGCGATAGGATTGGATAGGATATGATACATATGGCCCACAATCCAGTAACATTATGATGTATTGATTCTGCGATAATTGACAGATTGCAAACCTCATCGCGCTTCATTTCAAAACTTCTTTTCACCGCAGTCCGATATGATCCTGCTCTCTTCTTCTTCCTCTTTGGCCATTAACTTCCCTTTAAGTTACCCTCATTAATGCCATCAGCAACAATGAGAGGAGTAAAAAAGAAAAGGAGACATGGTGGGTTTAAAATTGGCAGGGAAATCTGTTCAGAGCTCCCAATTTTTTTGTTTTTTGAAATATCTTATTTGTCACCACCAATACCATAATTGTATCGCATGAGTCAGGATGAAGATATATTACCGTATTGATATTTTGTCCCCCGCCTCCCCCCTATTCATAATACAGTTTATGATTCGAGCAAGCAACCTTCTGATCATAAACACTCATATGTTATCCTGAGCCAATCATTCGTCTCACCTCCTCCTCTTCACTGTGATTTATATTGAGACGTTTCTGCCGGGATTGTTCTGAAGTTGCAAACATGAAAACAATAGACTGCGTAACCCTTTATTCCTTCCCCTTTGTCCCCTGAGGGTTTTAAAAAAAATGTCTCCCATTCCCAGGCTGTCTGTCGAGCTGCTGATAAACTGCCGTACATGTGACCCTCTTCACATGCGAATCAATAATGCACTGTGATGTCTTCTTTTTAATCTCCCCAGTCAATTACATTGTACCTGACAGGCTAATCTAAAAGAAGGCATTACTGTTTGAGCGGCCTGTGGCAAAGGGTATTGCTGACCGTATAACAAAAAGGAGCTTTCTGGCTGTATGAATTAGAGTGCAGAAAGTCAAACGACTTCATATGACATTTCAGACACCACCAGAGACGGCCGAGAAATAATTCACTCCTCACCGGGAAATCGATACGAGACCATGTTTGCAAAACTTTCGGTCAATTTCTGCTTCAGCACAAGCTGGTGATTTGTTCGGCAGACTTTTCCATAAACTTCTCTAAGTGGAACAATTGATCATTTGTCAGCTCCGTATCTGAGTCAAGAAAGCCCTATTAGGACTTGGACCAAATAAAGTTCAAGACAATTACTCCTCTAAAAACTCCAAAAAGAGCAGATTCACAAGCACGGATACGTTTTCTCAGAGGTAATACACATACCATCTGTTAGTTGTTTTTTTTTATGCAAAACTTCTCTGCAACTTTTTTTTTCTTCTTCTCATGGAAGGAACTAAATCTTGTTTGTTTGTGTTTTCCTCTTCGCTGAGTTTGCCTTGCCGTCTTGGGAATGCAGGATTAAAATATTAGCACTTCCTATTCAAACTCTTCCCTCTAGTTCAAAACAAAAATCAATACACGCTCCATTATGTAAAAAAATGTTCAAAGAAACCCGCTCCCAAGGGTGGGGTCGTTCTTTGTGAGTATCTTGACTCGAGGATATACACATACCCCTCTGACAGAACCAAAGGCTGCCTTTGGATTGCAATCTTAAAAGGAGTTCACTTGAAGCTAAAGCCTTTTTTGTTGCTGTTTTTTTTGCATGAAAAACGAAGCGGGAGAAATTCCATTTGTATAGGTTAATGTTAAGTATTCATGATGCATGTGTTAGTGTGTGAATTCTAAAGACCAGCTCCTGGGTGTTATCCGGTTTGTATTTTGTTTTTGCACGTAGGAGAATGTCACTTTCCATACAGTATTTGCTGAGGGGCTGCAATGGTCCGGTCCCTTGATGCTGGCGGTGGAACATATGGAAAAGTCTATTATTAACAGCCCACAGAGGGACTTATCTCCAAAAACAAAGAGTGCAAACAGTAAATCAGAAGGAGCCGACCGGGTAAGGCTGTGAGATTGATTGCCTCACACCAATATATTCATTGAAAGCTTTTTCTGTAAGTGGACAAAATGAAGATTTGTGGTCCTTTCTTTTGCTGTGGCTTTAAAACAGCTCCTCCCTGCTGACATTAAAGAAAAAGAGCCTAACTATGGACACAATAACCACACAATAAATCTTCTTTTATCCTTCAGCTTGTGTTAAAAAAATAAGAGCAATAGCAGCACAAAATGGCCCTCAAACACACCATTACTCCGGACCTCTGCGGTGATTTTGCACCATGCCAATTACCACGCCCCGTCATTTGTGCCATCCACACAGTAATGGGCAGCCCAACACAAGAGAGAGCTAAAAAAGAAAAGAAAAACATCAGTATGATTTCTTGCTGTAAAAAAAAAAGGAATGGACCAGTGAGCGGGAAAGTGCCCTTGGTGCTAATTAAAACAGCTGGCTGCTACGGGCCGATCCCCTCCCTCATTAAAGCCTGCGGTCCACAAAGAAAGACACCGAAGCAGCAGTCAGAGGTTGGATCTAAGAAAATAAAAAAAACCAAGGCGGCTTTGTGGGGGATGACAGCCAAACTCGAATGAAGTTAATTTGAGGTTCTGCTGCAGGCCTGTCAAGTCCTCACAGAGTCAGGACTCCAGCAGACAAACGGCTAATAGGCAGGATGGCTCTGTGGAAGAAACACTGTGAGCTCGCAGAGTGAGTGTCACACTCTTTGTGTGTCTCTGCTCGCTCGTCCCCTCGCTGACACTAACCCTGCATGACATTTTTCTGGAAGGAAATTATAGTTAATTTGTTTGATGTACATCTTGTTTTGTGGTTTTTTCAAGGGCTTCTGTAAACGCTTTGATGGACAAATTGTGACATTTGTGGGTCCTTATGCGTGTCACCGTATATTCTCATTAGGAGAAAGATTTGATTTGTTGAATTTCTTTTACACAATTTGGCAGCACAATGGATGGGACGTAAATCAACTCGCCCTCTTTGGATTTATATTCAAATGAGCCATATACAGGAAAATAGATTCCTTGTTATCGCCCAAAGGATTTTTTTTTTCAGATTTACATCCAACACATATATTAGAGGTGATTCCTCATTTCTTTAGACTTCTGTCTAAAGAAGAGACACCAACAATGAAGCACATACAGAAATAAAAAAAAATACTTATCAGCTCACATGAAAAGAGACCTTTCCTATTTGTTTGAGCTGTTATTAACCAACACGTTATGACCTTGCTACTTTAATATTTACACTGGAAAGATGTGATTTTTTTCTTCTTTTTTTTAATTGAAGGGTGTGACGAAAGAGGATGAATCTTTTATTTAGTGCTTTGAAAATTCTCTTTAAGGGTGCATTCACACCAGAGCTGTTGGGTCTGTTTGAAACGAACTCTGGTGGGCGCATCCCATGTACAGAGACTGTAATCCTCCAAGCGGGCTATCCAGGTTCAAATCTGACCTGTGGCTACCTTCCCGCATGTCATTCCTCCCCTCGCTCTCCTCCCTACATCTGACTCTATCCACTGTCCTCTCTCTAAAATAAAGACATAAAAAGCCCAACAATAAACCTTAAAAAAATGAATGAATGCTCAATGCACTCCGGTATGGACCAAGGAACTGTACCAGTACCACTTGAAAACAGGTTCTTTGTTCGCCGTAAGTGAGAACGCGATCGGAACCAAACAAGGGAATCGAATCAAAGAGCAGTGCAATGTGGGTTGACTTTGGCCGGATATTTTAGAATGAACATTAATATATATTGTACACTATTTTTTTGTGTGTTTTTATTTTCATCTAGTTGACCATTATCTAGAAATATATATGACATATTTTTTCTAAGGCTGAGTTTTCCACTTTTAATAAATGTCAGTGATATTTTGATTGTATTTTTTGAGCCTCTGAAACAGGACCAGTAATTTCCTGTATTTATTACAACTCTCCTCGGGGGGTGTTGTTCAAAGTCATTATGAGAAATGTAACAAACTCTCTGAGTCGCAGTCGAGTAAGTCAAGAAAAAGGTAAGTATACAGCACATTCTCACCTGATACGTCCGTGAATGCAAAAGTATGATTTATAACAGTGAAGGACAGTTCAAGGATGGGTGTTGATTTTCTTTTCTCTCCACATCAGCAATAAATAAATCTTGCTGCCTGGCGATTGTATTCTGTTCAGCTGCATGCTGTTTCCACTTCCAGTGCAAACAGACGCTTGATTTGAGTAATGCAAATCAAGTGTCTGCAAACGTTTCTGTGACTTGTTCTTCCATCGTCTCTGTGTTCTGTCCTCCTGGAGAGAAGCCGTACCCGAGTGGCTTGTACATGGCTGTAATTAAGATGTGGAGCTACGATAGGAAATCTCTCAGAAAGTTTACAAACTGAGGCAACACGAAACACTGATGTTTGATTTATGTCTTTGCCTTTCAACATTTAATGATGTCCTCAGATGTTCTTTAGGGGGGAAAACACACATATTTCCATGCAAATGAGAACACAAACACAAACAAGTGTGCTAGTCTCGTGGATCAGCGCATATCACACAGAACCAGGCGCCCAGATTATCCAACGTCTGAACAAATATGCCCTTCTCTTCTTTGTTGATCACTTTTTCTGTTTAGTTTGTTGCCTTGTTTGTTTATGCAGAGGGTATCATTTGGTTCCGGCTGTTACCCCGTCCATATTGTCAGGCCGCAGCCAGTTTACCCCTCAAACAAAAACCTGTCTGCTGTGGAGACTTAGAAAAATGTGCTGTAATTCAAATAAAATTAGACTAATGTGCAATTAATCTCCAACAACAACCAGAGGATATTAAACGTCTCTATTCAGCATGAAAAGGTGCGATGGGAGATTAGCTTTAAGTGGTACAATGACACACGGATTACCGCAGGGGGAGTCAGTGCCGTTAATTCTTGTTGACGATTTGGCGGGCTTATCCGATGTCTGATAAGCGAGTGTTGATTTGGTTTTGCAATTGTTGATTGGAACATTTCAGGACTTTGCAAGATCAGAGACATGACATATGTAACCTGGAAAATGTGCAGAAGTGTGCACTGTGTCTAGTTATTTCTGGTTTAAATTTTGGTTGACATTGGTAAACATCCCCTAAATGAATCCTCCCTGTCAACAACTTTCTGCAAAACAGCTGTCAAGATGTTTCACCTGCAGACAGAGCAACACATGAGCAACTTTTTCTGTCTTTTCAGTCGTTGGCTAGGACAAGAAGCCTTTCAATCCTGCACCCACAAACCTGACACAACAACGGGAGCCAGCGTAATGGATTCCAGAGGGATTTCGAGGAACGAAGTGTTGAATTCTGTAGATCATTACCGCCGAGGCCACCGTGTGCTCGTTATGTTTGCGCCGCACAAATTCAGTTTGTTTTTGAGTGACAGAAAATAATGAGAGAACTACAACAACTCAAATAGGAGTGCCTGACTGCAGTCTGCAGCACAAAAATGTGCAAAGTTTTGACTGCTCTCCTACAATCAAGCAATCATTTCACAAGTCAATATAAAGTACAATATGAATTTTCTGTTGAGGGGAAATCTCACTGCATGTCAGAGGGCTTTGGAAGTTTAATTTGGCTGTAAATGAGTGTGGCAAGTTTCAAAGCTGCAGCTTAATTATAAGCATCATGGTTCCAACAATCATCTGGCCTTGCTTTCTACAAAGTCCAGTGCCAAAGGAGTCAGATTTTTTTCTTCTCAGAAGCTGGTGGAGACCAAAGCAGAGTTAAAAGGAGAGTAAATTAACATACAACTGTATGCCATGGCTCCTTTCTGTAACCATCTCTTAAATACATGAAGTCTAAGATTTATTATAAATGAACTTAACGCTTAGGATATATTTTTAGCAAAATAAAATACTCATTTTTTTCTCCATGAATCTGATACCATATGTACCATATTCTTCTAAGTGTTTATACCCCAGCTATGTCGCATATAAACATACTGACCGTGTACTCTGATACATTAATAAATAAACTTAAAAAAAAGGAGGAAAAAGCTGTTTTCACACTTCTGCAAATTTATAGATTATTTCAGGACAGGCGGCTCCTAGAATCTGCCTGACTTGCCTGTTCACACTTCTTACTGACAGCGGGAGGCTGTCTCTGTCTGACGAGGAAGGGGGGGGAGTTGGAAGCAGGAAATGATGAATAAAAAGGATGACGTATATGGCGGAGGGAGCAAAAAGAGAACAACGTCATGTTAACAGTTTGTACCCTTTTTAATCAATGCTATGAGTGTATGTTGTAACATTATCAACAAGAGAGTGAAGAAACTACTTAGCTTACTATAGCATCAGTTAAATGGCGCCAGTATAGCCTAGTGGTTATGTTGCACGGCGGTGTGTAGAGGCAGTGGTTCTCATCACAGCGGCCGTGGGTTCAGGTCCCTTTGCTGCATGTCGTCCCCCACTCTCTCCTCCATAGATTATTTCCTGTCTCTCTTCAGCGGTCCTCTCCGATAAAGGGAATAATGACCGAAAAAATATCTTTAAAAAAAGAAAATAAAAAAACAATAGCATCAGTTAGTCTTTCGCCTCATATATTCTACTGTGTGCATTTTAATGAATACAATTCTGGAAATGGATGCAGCGGATTAATGGTAGATTTTTATTCCTCTGTGCCTGATGATATATGAATCTGACCATGAGTAAAACAGTAATTATAGCGTTGTCAAAATTCATGCACAGGTACACAAATGAATGTTTTGGTTTCTTTGTATCAGAACCCCAAGGAGAAGCTTTAGCTCTTAATTCAACCATGATAAAAAACAACGTTATTAAAACTGCAGCTTCACCGTTTTTTCCACATCAGCATCCCGTCATTGCCCTCTCAGCTTTATCATCCCCCTGAGTATTTTGATGTTGTTTCAATACCGTCAACACAACTGGCAACACAACTGTCTTTCATGAAATTGCACCTGGCGAGTACATTCACTCGTCTGCTGTCTAAAGAAGCATCATGACTGTTGATGAGTTGGAGTCATTATATTCAAATTTTTGCTGCCATGTGCTGCGAACCATGCAGGCTCATTTGGAAGCCAGTCAGTAGCTGGCTGCTGTTTGTTATAATAGCTTATTATGATGGGGCATTCCTCGGTTAATGAGACATGGTGCACTATTGTGTTTCTTGTTCTGTCCTGATTTATCATGTGAGAGTAAGAGTTTGGGGAAGAGGGGGAGGGAGGGGGAGGAGGGGGTTGATATTTGCTCTGTTGTTAACGCCAGGCTGGTGCACACATCAGACTGCAAAGCACAACATGTCTCTACAGATCACAACATTCACTGGACCTACTGTATCCAACTTGCCACAGGAATATAAACTATAAACATAACAGTGTGCAGAAACTTATGACTTGTGACATTTTAACCTCTATATTTCAGCACAGGGATTAGTTTGTTTGCCTTCAAAAGAACAGTGATTACCCCTGACTCCTTTCGTCAACACCTGATTTTCATGGTATTTTTTTTTTTGTTCCCTCCATCAACACACTGTGTTGTCAGCGCGACATGGCAGCCCTGCAGCAAAGTGTGCAGAGCATCGCGGGGAGATACCTTCAGCCTCAAATAAGAGATCACAAGCCTGAGTTCCTGCTGAGCGCGAGCATAACAAATAAGCAGCGGCGCGTTTGGAGGAAAGACGGCAGGAGACGTGACAAAGGTTGGCAACTCTGAAGGCAGACGACGGCTCTGTGTGTGTCAAGTCTGAGCCCAATGTCAGCGATCCACCTGATGTCTCGTTTCAGGGAGAGGTCAGGAAGTCACGACCTGCACAGAAAAACAGACAAAAGATTAATCACAAGAGCTGAGCAGGAAAAGATGGCAAACATACCCATACACATGATGGCTAACACGTTCAGCAATCTAACCATAACAATGACAATTCATTTCCAGGGTTTAAGGGAAACCCATAATAGCAAATGCGGAAGAGGGTTGTCTCATTTGGTAGGTTTAGCAGCCAAAAAAAGCAAGGAAAATTTGTTCCTCAAGAAGGATTTAGGACTACGGATGAAATTTAGCTTTTGTGCTAATTCCAGCATGTTTACATAGATGAGTGTATTGATGATAAACGATGTTCAAGTGTCCTAATTCAATAGATTCAACAAATAGATAGCACTTAATGTTGGCAATGTTAGCATTGTTGGCTATACAACTCTACAAGGCGTCTTTAAGTCATTATGGTTATCATTAAAGGAGACACATTTACAATCCTAATCCTAATCTCTAATCTCTGTCAATAAAAAATGCTATGCTCGATGCATTCACAAGTCTGGCTTTTCATTTCTAATCACTCTCAGCGATTGCAGGGCACTTTGTTAGCGGTTTAGTGTGTGGTAAAAAAACATGTATGTGTGTCTTCTGAGTGGAACTTTTAAGTTTGTGTGTGTCTGAGCGTGTGTGAAAAGAAGATGGTGCACAAATTGAGTCTCCAGGGAGCAGATGAAGCCTGCGGTGCTGGCAGCTGATGTCTCACTGATGGGCAGGACTGGAGACGTTTTACTGCACAAACTATTAAAAGGCAGGCCATGCCAACCTACATACCTACAATGCGACTGTCAATTGCGACAAGAACACACCTTAACTTTAGCCACCGAGGTTTTACACAACAGAGGTCACCCTATCATATAAAACTCCTCATTTAACAACTCAGGCAGCGAAGCGTTTTCACCGGAGCAAACACAGCCCTGAGAGAAGTTTGCAGAAGAGTGTTCACCAATGCAGATGGTGGGTGACTTTCACCAAAGCCTTAACAAATGGAAGGAGTAAATGAAGTAGACAGTTTCTCCCGACCGGAACATCCAGAAGGTTCTACAAACTGGGGAGGAAAAAGGGATTTACAATGAGTTTCACTGGTCAAAGGAAATAATGACACATGAAAAAGTGTCCTGCAGCTGCTAACTTTGTTGGTAGAAAGAAACCCTATAGACCTAATATAAGTCAGACAAACTTCCCCCTCCCTCTGGGCATGTGTACACAACAGATCTATTGTTATTTGTTTACTGTTGTTTCACTAAGGTTCACAGAACATGCCTTAAAACTGAGACTGATCCATATTTCTGTGAAGAGAGACAACACAAGACCAGCTTCAGAATCTCCCTCATGCTGCTGCTTGCATGATTCCTGTCTCCTGATTATGAACTTTTTTCAAACAGAGGAATCACCCCGAGTAAGGCAGTCTGGTAATTAATCAGGATTTCAATTAACAAAGTGAAAATGTTTGCATTATCTCTGCCGCTCCGGATAAAGCCGGGGAGCAAATTAAACGAGGATCAGCAGTTGGATGTGCATCAGATGGAATGCTAATGGGAAATGATAATTACACTCCTGCAAACTGTAGATCGTCAAACGTGTGTTTATGTGAAGAGAGCAAAAGAACGAAAGGAGGAAACAGCAGCGGAGGGCGGCAATAGTGAAGATATCTGTTTAAGCCTCATTCTAGCTTCCTGTTTTTAAGTTAACGATCGGTCTCAGTCAGTCATTCATAGTCGGATGTAATAAACAGATTTTATAATTCGAGCATCAGATGGTGGTAATTGGCACTGGTGTGTTTCCTAGATGGGATTTGGCTCCAACAATGTTTCTCCAACTCCAACATAATTAGGCACAATTAAAACCACCAACTTGAAAAAAGGTTTAACTTATTTCTATCCTGTTTTATGTGATGTGAATTAAGTCTTGCCTTTCCATTTGCTTATATGCCTCCGAAAGTTTTTATTTAATCTCAATCAGAGGTCTTCCTCAGGTCATAATGTTTAAATAAAAGGAGGCCCAGGATCATATATAAATATATATTTTTTCTTCTACCTCTCATTTATCCCTCTCTCGCATGCTTACTCGTAATTCCACTGTCATTGACTTGGGATGTCATTACGTCATCAGCTGTCTCATCAGCTGGCCTCATCTAACCAGTAGCATGGCGTCTCCCCCTCATCGTTAGCCTATCATCGTTCTTTCTCTGTCTTTAGTTCCTTCGTTTTGACGTTTCATGTGCGTCTCCACCTCCTCTTCACAGCCTGTCCTTGCCGAGTCATCAGCCATCAATTCGTCACACATCCAGTCTCAGTAAGTCATCAGCCGCCACCAACACCACCAGCGTCTGGACGCCATAGGGGGGATTTATTCTGTTTCCCTTCGATCACAAAAAAACTAACCCATCAAATCCAAACGCCAAAGACCTTCTGCCGAGACACATTTCCATGATAAACCTATGTGTTGTAACTAATACATTTTCTTTATTTACTTGTCTCTTCTGATTAAAAAAGAGTTTGCCACTTAAAACAAAGGAATTCTATTTCTACACAAATCCTCCAATGTGCCTTGGATTGCTTTTGAAGGACAGTTTCAGTTTGTGGTTTTCGTTTCACAAGATTAATTAATAGAAAACGTATAGTACCCAAAGAGTATATGATTACTACAAACACCCTGCAGCACTTCAACTTCTAAAAACTCTGCAGTGAAAAATGTTTGAAAGACGTGTTTTCTACTTGAGTTATATAAAACCTTGGTGCACCACATGTGTGCACCACATATGAGCTGTTTGTTGACTCAGCCAGTATAAGAAAAAAATATTTTTATGGTGAGCATGGCCCCCAGAAATTTATATTAGCCTCTGTGATCAATAGAGAGTTTTAGCTTTATTGCAATCAATACAACCAAAACAAATGTTCATTAGATCTCATGATAAATTTATAAAACCCAGGAATAATAGCTTATTGATTCTCGCTGAAGTTTTATATTAGACATCTTAATGTGGAACCCTTGTAGCTCTCACAAACCAATACAAATTAACACAACAGACAAAGTTATTACACAATATTCATTGCTCATAATTTCTCTCAGAGCTACATTCAAGTCTCAAAGTATTTTTTATTGATTACAGCAACACTTGCAAAACAGCATTTGATAAATTACCGCCCATGTCTGCAACAAAAGATATCCGATGAAAGCTCAAAACAGCTGACAATAAAAGTGGAAGGCATAACAATGAGGGGTTAAAGGCTAAGTGGGGAGGTTTCTCTGCAGCAGACTGCTGGTTGATCACGTTGTTGTGCAGATCCAGCCTGCCTGCACCAGCCAATCGATGCGGGCGGATACAGACGATGAGGGAGCACAGTCCAAGGGGAGAGAAGTTGAATCACATGGTCTCCGATCGATACTCAGCAGTGCATTTCACCTCGGTTAAGACACTCGCCCACGACGGTCTGGAACACACACATCTCACCAGCTTCAAAGGCTGCAGATTTGTGGAGCTCTTTTTTTTTTTTTTCCTTTCCCCTTCCTTTACAAATTAAACATTTAACTCCTCTGACATGTTGAGTGTGTGTGTGTGTTTCCCTGCATGCATCTTCCTCACAGGAAAGAGTAAAGCACACATAAGGAAGTCTGACCATCTAAATTTGAGATTTTTTTTTAAAGAGACAGGGCCACAAGTGAGGATGTTATCTTCAGAGAAACTAATCAATAGAGCCAATCTCACACCCAGGAGGGCTTTACTGCCAGGACACTTATTGATGCTTTCACAGTTGTGGCCCAAGTGCACATAAAAACCCCCTTCAGCTCCTTCTTTTCACCCCCCTTCAGGAATCAAACACACACACAAAAAAATCCAAACTCTGAAGATAACATGTATTTCTTAACTAAAGGCGTTTGTTTTTTTTTTCTCTTCACTTTAGAACCATTTCCCACTCTAGTCTACACTGACACGTTTTGCAAAACAAAAACTCCCAAGCTAAGTTGTGTTCTGCTCAGCCTCTTCATTTGTCCTTTATGTGAGAGCAGAGTCCAAGTTTATCGACACAGAGAAGTTGAAGAGCTGTTTGTGAGGGGGTATGTGTGGGAGCAGAGAAGAATGCCAAGAGGTGCACTCATGAAAAAAAGAGGAAGATACACTTTTATTCTTTCGCTTTTGATGTGGCTTAATGTTTAATTTCAACGCCAATTATAAAAGGAAAAAGAGACGGAGTAGAAAAATCAATGCATCTTAAATAAAAATGACATCTTTCCTTTCACACATCCTCAACCAATCTTCCACTCACATTAACACACTCAGCGTTACATAAAAACAGTAATGCAGTAAGCCCATCTACCTCCACAGAAGAGGTGCACTGTATAGACAAAAGCATACAGATGAGCTCGCCAAAGTGCTTTTTCTTTTGAGTAATTTTGATCCCAGGCTGCTGTTGAGGGTTGTGTGTTAGTTTCCAATAAGAGAGGAGGCTTTTGGATTTTTATTTAGGGTGTTAAATAATCACTTCATGGTGGATAGTTCAGGTATTCACACATAGCAGCCAATACACTGTGATGCTGCATTAAGAGCTTGTTTAGACTGTGAGTATTGAGGTTAATGTGTGGAATCATAAAGCACTGGTGGTCCATTAGCACAACTGAACCCAAGCCAATGTATACACTTTAACTTTCTATACCAAATAAAGCTCCGTCACCCTCCTGTGAATGGGGAATTTGTTGTATACAACCTTCGATCTATTCTCATGCCTGCTATTTTTCTCGTCAATTTGAAGTCACCTTGAACGAGACTGAGTAACAGATATGGGGAAAACCTGGACAGGTCTGTAAGTGGTTTGCTACTTAACAACGTATTGTTAAACATACTAAAACAAAACTAAAATAACATACTAAGATACGCTGGAAATGTTGTTAGAAAATAGCTCCAGGTCCATTCCAGAGAACTCCTGCTGCCTTTCCTTCACTTGCATCCTTACTATTGACTTTAAATATTTTTGGGTAAAAGCATAAACATAGTCATGTCAGTCTACATGCTTGAATCACTTTACAGTGTTTCACCAGCATTATGAATAACTATATAGACCTAGTCTATCATCTGATGGTCCGGTTTGCTTTTATAGAGGCATCATTATTGAATTCAGAAGTTACTTTACCAGAAAGAAACTCCTTATTGGAGCTTTAAATAATGGTTTGATTACATGTACATGTAGGGCCCTGGAGCACCTCATTGTGAGCTGTGTTAATACTCTAACAAGATCGAGTTAAGTATAGTTTATACTATCTGACCTAACACCTGGCCTATCGATTATGATAAAATCCCTTAACTAATGGCATCTATTTGATATTAGTAACCAGACATGGATCGGCCAATTGTTGCAATAGAGAACAAAGAAGAGCAGGCTGGGCCTCAATGTTCTCAGTTTTATTTCTGCTGGACTGGTTTTTGTGCGTCCAAGATGGTATGATCCCTTTGGCCCCAACATCCTTCAATATCTGAAAGATGGGAAACCCTGAACATGTTATAATCCCAACACCTTCTCCAGTGGCTCAAAGATTCCTGTTGGCCTCGTCAACTCTGTGTCTGCACAGAGCCAGAGCAGAGCATAATTTGGATGCTAAATTAATTGCACCACAGGGTGTGACTATAATTAAAGCTTTGAAGGCGATACAGCTCTTGTATGTGGGGAATCTTTCAGAGTGGAGGGTAATTGCCTCTGGGCATCTGAACCCTTTGCATTCAACAATAACCCTCACAGTTGGGCTGCACTGCTAGAATGTCATGGGACTACTGGTCACACCTGCTCCCACGTCATCAAGATTTGACCTGATTCCAATAGGTACAAGTTAGTTAACTCTTTGTACAAGTACTCACTATGAATATCTGCTAAAATCCTGCTCTCAATGGCCAGCAGCGACCTGCAGGCAAAATATGAAGAACTCATTGATAAACTGCTTCTTACAACTGGGGCTTGGCCTCATAACCTCTTTTTCTGAAGTGAGACTTTCAATCCTCAACTGATCTCCACAAAAAAAAAAAAAAGCCAAGTTTAGATAAAACCTAAAACACACTATTTCACAAAGGGTCACGGTAAGGGTAAGACTTGTTGACACCAGTTGCTCCAACTCATGAAGTGTTTCCTGTTTTTTATGAAGTCAGTCCGATCAAATAAAAGCACCCTGGTGTCACTTTAAGCTTCATAGGTTAGATTTATTTTGAAGATTAGAAGTTAATTTAAACATAATCACATTTTACAAACATTAGGCTGACTACATTTACTATGGATTAGAAGTTATATCATCACCTGCTTTGGGCTAATCAAGTCAATTTTTTCTCACATACACTTTGTTCAAACTCTGCTTTTTGGAAGCCAAAATTTGCCTTCCAATCAATAATACAGTGACAGTGGCTGCACCGTGCTAGACAAGCTATAACTAGTATAAGCAGGTATGGTAATTTAGGATTAGCTTACACCTACTGTACCTATTCTAAAACTCCAACCTCTCATCCAAATATGGTCACTTCTGGCTCCAATATAACAAGATGGTGACAGCCTGAACGCTTTGAGGTTTGGAATTGTAGTCCATAAACCAACGGGGGACGTCAAGGTTGGTTGGTCAATCTTTTATACAGTCCCAGTCTGACTGTTAAGTGTCCTTCTGTGGCATAGCTCAAAAACTCAAAGGCACACTGGGGGTCACAGAGGTAACAAGAGGAACTGAGTCACCAAAATCAAGTAAATGAATGCCACAACACAGCTTGAATGAGCAACATTAGCCGACTATGAGTCAGACAGGAAAACTCTTAACTGCTACACTTAAAAAAAAAAGAAAAGGGGCAAGAATATTCCTAATTTTCCTCCCCCAAAGCCTTGCTCCCTCCTGCTTGTCCCGCTAAAGCAATTTGTAGAGCCAGATTGCCTCCATGCAGTATGACAACGAGAAGTGGCTGTTTATCAGACGAGCTGGTATTTAACTTTGTAGGACACATTTGTATTGATTGGGCTTTGTAATTTTCTCCTGAGTAGATTGAGCTGCTGGTTGCTTGCTGGCATGCATTAAAATGAACAGGATATGCCTCCAGCATGCATGAATAAGGCCACAGTGAAGGGAGTCCTGCGTGATTCTCACAGTCATTTATACAATTTATACATTTATAAAATGTACCTTTTGATAATAGTAAAAAAGGCATAAAAGCTGGGGTGGCATTAAGGGTCCCTCTTGGTTAGCACTGTTGAGGGACATTGGCATTTATTAAACCTGCCTTCCACTTTGAGTCTTCTTTGAATTTGTAAGTTTTCCCTGTATCTCAATGTGCTGTTATTAAGGCGTCTGTTTCATCTCACAGTCCAAAAACATCGATAATTATCAGCAGAAGTAAAGGAAGTAATAAAATGAGATAAGATGGCTTCATTTTAGCAAACATACCCTGGCTAGCAGAGGAGATTTTACAGAAGCCAAAGAGATAAGAGAGAAAAAGATGGACAACAGGGCAGGGTAGTGATGAAGGTAAATGTGAATATAGTGAAAATGTGAATCTGGTCTTTAAAAAGTCTATTTTACATCCATGCATCACTGTTTAAACAAAAACAGTTTATAGATCTATACACACTGCAGTCTGTTGATTGGCCAAAAGAATCTTCATTTCCCGTGCAGCAGCGGTTAAGTACTTGGATGTGGATGCTTTTCCTGATATACATAGGCTACATAAAAAAGACATCTTTGTGGACTGGGGGAAGATGCAGCAGTTCATGTTGTGACACTTAGTTTACTTTTGCTCCCTGCAGAGTTCAACTTGTCAATTATATATGCTCGTCGCAGTTCACTGCCTCATTCCAGGTAATTTCCATTTGAGTGGAGTTGTGATTACCATCCACAGCAAAGCGAGAGGAAGTCTTGATGAACACACAGGGCTCCCTGCTGAGAATCATTATCTCCATCTCCGCCGTTGTGCCAAAGGTCAAATTTATTTCTACACATGCCCACACAGACACATTCACACAGACACACACTGGCACAATTAATGAGTGTTTTACCAAGTCAAATTTTTCATCTCAATTTCATTGTACTGCTAAAAAAAAAAATTTAAGCTTATAGGGCTGATTATATATTTAACAAAAAAATAAAAAATAACACATTTTGCATAATCAGGCATACAATAAATATTTTTTAGATCCTTTTTTTGAACATGTTAACATTTTTTGAAAAAGTAGATAAATAACTCATAAGGAAAAGCAAATATGAAAATTAAATCTGAACAACAATATCAGCTGTTGTATGTGACACAAAGAGACATGTTTGAAAAGGAGTAGAATGAAGTTCATACTTATTTTACCTGCACCCCATCTGACTTTTAACCCCTATAATACAAATATCTACCCAGATTCAGCAGAAGAGACGGATAGATACACGAATACACTGATACATTAGATATTCTATCACAATCTTTTCTCTTCTCTATGTCAAATAAACACATGTTTCATATATTAGGCAGATGTTATCTTTTGCACAACAAAGGAAACCACACTTTTTCAAGTAAATATCAAATTAATTTGCCTACACTCTCAGTATGTTTAAATGCTCAGTTAAATTCAGCTACAGTTAAAGTTCAATTTGGCCATTTCATTGGAGTATTGTCCTCCTCCCAGTTTACATGCAACCGGGAATAATCAATTTTGTTGACGTAAAAATGGCCGACTCTACTATTGTAGTTGGCGATATGCCCCTTTTCAGCCAGTTACCTTCTTCAGGTTGACCTGCTACGCACTTATGCAGTTTAACGTCTGGGTCTATGCCCGCAGCGAGGGGACTGTCGAGCATGAGCAGAACGTCTAGTCCAGTTTGGGTCCGATTGAGGTGAATACATGCAAAGGGTAATTGATCTTCAACGACATTATATACAGTAGGTGTGTTAGTCCGACTTCCAGAACTTCAATTTAGTAACATTTCAGCCGGACTAACATGTTTACATGCTAATAAAGGTCCAGATAAATCACCTTTTTCTAACTGCATATAAATGTAGATGTACTGATTTTTCTTTTTTTAAATATGTATTTTTAGACTTTCTTCCCTTTTTGTTTGATAGGTGCAGTGGTTAACCCTGTTGTCTCACAGCGATGAGGTTCAGATCCCAGTCAAACTGTGTCTTATTGTGTGGAGTATGCATTTTGTTTGCTTGAACAGCTTATGAATTTTTCATTCCTTACTGCTTTAAGATGTTATCTCGTTACGCTAGGATGTTTCTTTTTTTTTTTCTTATTCCTGTGGAGAAGCTTTCAAAAACCCTAACAGGCATTTATTAGGAATTTGCATTCATAATCACCCTTTGCACCATCGCTGTAACTGCTTCAGTGGTTTCAGAAAAGGTGTTAAACTACTCGGCCCCCTGAGAGACCCTAAAAGACAAGAAAACTGACTAAATATATACAGACGTGTACAGACGGGAGGGCAGCATGAAAATCACTATGATTATTTTGCTTTCATCTCCAAACGGTTTAAAAAAAGTCACAAGGATCAGTTGCATTAAATGATCTTCATCAGAGGTGTCGTCTGAGTTTAACACTTCAGTGGGTGGTAGAAAAGTTTTATAAGCGACTTAAACACTCAAATCAAACTCCCAAATTTAACTGAGCAATGAAAAAATTCATCATTTGAAACATCAATTAGAGCCAAACTCCATTGTGTTTTTCTTAGTCATCTTTTTGAGACTTACAGTCACATGAATGCTTGCTCAAGTCAGAACAACAAATTGGAAACCCGAACTTGAAATTATATTCATCATCACATGCGTTTGGATATGTTTTAAAATGTTAAGGTTAAGGTAAGCTGTTGCTGAATTATTTAACTTGAAATAGTGACAGTGACATTGTTTGTTGTTGTTCTGACTTTCCGAATTGATAGCAGGCGAACGCAATGAAATCGGAAGAAAGACTTCTCTACTACGAAATAGCGACCATACGAGGAGCACATGAGTGCAGCGAGTGAGTGGGGCCCTGGTTAATAGTTGGACGTGATACAAACCAAAGGGAACCAAATTGCAGTTAAAGTAGATCATATTTTGAGCCGAGGTGTAGAACAGATTACAGTGTTTACAGAACTGAGATTGATTTTATAGCTGGGTTTGCCAATCTGCCCATCAAAAATAATTCATAATTCAAGCAGGACATCATATTTTTTACCCATAACATATAATTCTGTTTCATCAAGATTCCCAATCCCTCTCTGATTGGCCCAAGAGGTCAGGTCACAGGGTATTTAGTGTGAGAGCAGACTGGTGGATGTGTGTCACTTAGAGGAGAGCCAGTTTTCATATGTTTGCCTATCTTCACCTGGGTTGTCTGCAGAAGAAGAAGCAATTCCACTGCAGGAATAACCTGTTGGAAAAAAGAGCCATATTTGTAAGAGCCAAGATGTAAGGAATATGAGCAGGAGCAATATTTTTTCTTTTAGAAAACGAGAAAGACAGAAACAAGAACGAGAAGGCTTAATGGAGATGAAAGCAGCAGATGTGATCGCTGTTTTAAGGAAATGAAGAAACACAGAGAGGAGGAGTACTGTTGTGTGGATGCGTTTTTGTTATATGGGGCATTTTATAGCAGGAAGGTAAATGAGAAGGAAGGCCTGGATATCGCTCAATCTGATCGTACCTGCACTCGATCATCCTCTGGCTCTCAGCTTCTAACAAGGGATATGAGTTCTGCTTCCACAAAGCAGGTTACAGCAATCCCAGAGGTCCCTGCAATGCTGGGGTGGTCCCTGGTGTAAATGTGCAGTGCGTGTGCAGGGATGTGTGAGTTTATACTATGCATGTGAGTGTGTTTTTGTACGTGCATGCACCTCACTGCGTAGCTAGGTGTGTATGAGCGGCTCAGGGTGGAATAGAAACTCCACTAATAGCCCTGTCGTCTCTGCGGGCTCTTTTCCAGGCGTAGGCCGACCTTGAGCGAGGGGGGTTCTTAGAAAGATGACATGCCCGGGCTTTCTACCCGTGCTTGGCCCCCGAAGTTTGGAGAAATATCACGTAAAACCCTTCCATTAATCATGCAACTCCTGGGTCATTAAGCAGCTCAAATCGCATGCTGCAACATCTACCTTTACAGTCATGCCATCTCCCCATAATGGCCAGGAGCTGTGACATTGCTCTTTAATAAAAACCGCACACACGCGCTCTTCTTCCACACACAAACACACCCTCCCTGCTTCGCTCTGTCCTTCCAGACTCTCCAGCGCTCTTTGGGAGTCTGTAACCCTGCTTGTTATGCACGAGTGGTGTGCTGCTAATGCGGAGAGACGCGTGTAAATCAGAAGATAATGAAAAGTACGGAGGCCTGGACCAGCGCCGTGTGTTAATACCTCTGCTCTCTTCACTGGAGGCAAGTGCCAAGACAGATGTGATTTCATGAGGCACAGAGCAGTTTGCCTCCATTCATTGGTAATGATAAGCGAGGCACTTTATGGCATGATGGGAAATCTGTTGATGCACAGCGACAGTCGGAGCACCATTGAAACTGGGCCACACGCTGGATCTTGTTGTTCTTTCCTGTTAAACGTCACCGGGATCAGAAAAAAAAGTGAATTTATTAGAGCATAACATCCAAATGTTAGCCTGAATATTTTGAGCCACTTTAAAAGCTACCACCAAGTTTTTAACAACAATGGATTTTACTCAGTTTTATTATATATCCCACATTGCATGCATAAATAGGGATGTCATTATTTGTGGTGTTGTGGAAAAATTAGCATCCTTTGATTATTCTCCCATGTCTGTCTACACATTAAGTGACTGTATGTGACTTTCCAAACCGAGTTTACTGTAAACTGGGGCATAAAATGTGTTTTTTTAAAATGAGTGCTGCCGATGAATTTATAAAAAGAAATTAATTACAGGCTTTGTGATTAATTAATCACATATATTGTTAGTGTGAGGGTAAGATTTACTGCATAAGGCCCCGTGTCCACCTAGCGTTTTTTCCGGGCAGAAAAGCATTTGTGCTGAAATGATAAGCGCTGCACCGTCTGTCTCTATGACAACAGTTTGTTGATAATGGCTGCTGCAAACGCTTTTATAGCTGGGTTTGCCATCTGCCCTACAAAAATAATTCATAATTCAAGCAGGACATCATATTTTTTACCCATAACATATAATTATGTTTCATCAAGATCCCCAATCCCTCTCTGATTGGCCCAAGAGGTCATGTCACAGGGTATTTAGTGTGAGAGCAGACTGGTGGATGTGTGTCACTTAGAGGAGAGCCAGTTTTCATATGTTTGCCTATCTTCACCTGGTTTGTCTGCAGAAGAAGAAGAAGCAATTCCACGGCAGGAATAACCTGTTGGAAAAAAGAGCCATATTTAAAAAGATGTAAGGATAGTCTAACAATGAGGGGGTGGAGCAGTGCTATTGGATAGATGTGAACAGCTGATGATTGAAAAGAGAATGAGTGAGCATGTGTGCAGGAGCAATATTTTTTCTTTTAGAAAACGAGAAAGACAGAAACAAGAACGAGAAGGCTTAATGGAGATGTGATCGCTGTTTTAAGGAAATGAAGAAACACAGAGAGGAGGAGTACTGTTGTGTGGATGTGTTTTTGTTATATGGGGCATTTTATAGCAGGAGGGTAAATGAGAAGGAAGGCCTGAATATTGCTCTCTACCCATTGAAAACAACTGAAAAAAAGATGCTGGCGCTGAGAAAAAAAACGCTAGGTGGACACGGGGCCTAACTCTGTTTTTTAGCTGTTTAGCTTCCACATTTTAATTCTACTCTTCCTCACCTTAGGGTTAACTCACAAACTTCTTTAATCTAAACACGCTGCTGTGTGTGTGTGTGTGTGTGTGTGTGTGTGTGTGTGTGTGTGTGTGTGTGTGTGGGTGTGTGTGGGTGGGTGTTTTTGTCATTAGAGGAGGAGAGATCGAGGGCTGATCCCAGAAGGTGTTGGACCTTTGGATGGATAAAATAATAAAAATCTAAAGCCCATGACATTTAGGATAAGTGCATTCATCAAGTTTAGTAAGCTGCTGTGGACGGTTGTATGATCGGCGACATATGACATCAGAGATTAATTACCTGGCCAGTTCTTTTGATCCGTTTTTTTTATTTGTGATAATTTCATCAAAGATAAGACGTTACTTTGACAGCCCTATCTGCTGTTTTTGGATGGACGGGGATATCAAACCTGGGAGAAATTTTAGGTCATTTTTTATTTTATTCGGAATCTGTGGTTGAGTCTTTGATTTAAAAGTGTTTTAAAAAAACTTGTGAGAATCAGAGTAAGAATCAAAATCATCTTTATTGGCCAGGTATGCTCACACGCACAAGGAATTCTAAAATCTTCAGCCCGAGAATTTGCTTCGTTGTTTCCTTGATTGCATCTTTTACCGGTGCCATGCTACAAAAAAATCTTCCTGCTGCATCTGAAATTTTCTTTCAAATGCATCAATCGCATATTTGGAGAGAATTGAACATCAAAGCCTCTCACAGAATTTCACATTGATGCATTTTGCACGATTTTTTTTAAGTACGATTATACAAAATAAGTTTTCTCCAACAAATCCTTTCCTCAGTTGCTTGTCCCCACAATCATCATACACTCATAAGTGATGCTTTTTGACAGCAGCCGCCTGTATTAAAAAAATCTGACAAACAGTGTCAGAATGATTAACCACTGACTTACCCTGCCATAATGCCAGATGGAAACCAGTTGGATTTCTCTGACCACAGCCCCTCTTCCCGTTTTCATGCAGGCTTTACCATCTAATTACTTTTAATAACGGAAGGGGAGAATGTGCACAGCACCTTAGCAACAGGCAGTGCGAGAGCAGGATTGTGGTCTCGCCAGTGGGCGATGGGGAGTTATTGAGCAACAGGGCTGACATGTGTGGTTTATGGATGACTTCTTCTGGGGCCTCGCAGGGATCCTCTGTCTGTGCACGGCTCCTCGAGGGCTGAATTAGCCCCCTGATCCACTAATCAATTTGGAGAGGAAGGGAAAATTAACGCTGCTTCTCCCTCCTGGAGTCAAAGAGGAAATATATTCCTCCTGGTGCTTATAATTTGCTGCTTGTGTGAAAGAGATGCCAATATAAAGAGCAGGCCATTTGTGTCAGAGGGCTTGTTATTATTGCTGTGTGATATATAGGACATGGTTTCGGTTCTTTTTTTTTTTTTCCTCGAGAAAGTCTGACTCAGATTCCTGGCATAGACATCGATCTTTCTTGAGGTTAATGATAACCGTGTCAGGTCTTTGTGATCAGGGTTAGAAAAATATTTGAGCACCTAGCACGACCTGTATAAATCATATCCTGTGGCATATTTAAAGTATTATGGTGCCATAATGAAATATTCAAATGTGGCTTTCCTGCTTCCAGCACGACGGAGCAGGTAAGTCTGTAATGATGACATTACGGCCGGGGAGGAATAAATGGGATTCGAAGGAAATGAATCAGAGTCACTGAGACGCTCAGTGTGACGGATGAGGCCAGAAAGTGGGTCAGAACCACAGGTTGGTTGGCTGCACATCTGGGCCGAGACACAGAGCCCGGGGGCAATCAGGCATCCTCAGACAGGCTCGCTCCACGTTCAGCTACTCTGATCACACATCCTGAGGTCAATTATAGATTGCAGCTTACAGAAATCAGGCCTTCAGATGATAAAAAACAGAGACAAAAGGATGATTTATTTCACTTTTCTCTTTGGAGCAAAACAATTTTTCTCAAGAATCCAACCTTGGCTCACTTATGACGACTTCTAAATCTCCAGCTGTCTCCCCCAGCCAGAACAAAGCGCTGTCATTTGTTAATCAAGGGAAACTCGTTTTTAGCCACCTTTGACTAAACTCTGAATTTTCCACTAAGTCAGTCATATTTTAATCACACCAGCCCTGCAATTAATCATGGAGCTGTTAAGTGTGATTGCAATGAATATTCAGTTACTGTCTGAGGTCTTTCGCCCCGACCCTTCCTCTCCCATCGTCTTAATTATGTTCTGTTCGGTGGCTCCTGTGGTGGAGCGGCGCCTGTTTGCCTTGCTCACCCAGCCTCCCCTAAACAGTCATTAAGAAAAATGACACAAGCGCAGGTAGTCAAAGTACCTCAGTATGCAGAAATGAGTTTTTAGGCAGATGCCATGCAGCTCGCAGGAAAGTAATCCCCTCTACCTGCCCGCGCTCGGTGTGGAGAGTCATAAATCACCGCATGCGACTTCCTGACAGGTGAGAATCAGAGCGTTGTGTCTTTGAAAGTGTGAGGCCCGGGAACATTAAACTGCACAACTGCTCCTTCCTGCCCTTCAAAACCTTCACGCATGCAGCTTGGTGATATTTTGTACTGAGAGTTAATAAGGCGTTGATAGGGAGGTAGCTGAGGTTGACTGCGTTCATTGTTGAATTGCTGAAAGTCCATGAAAACCTAAATCCACAATAACCTACAAACTATGTCATTTAGGGTTAATGTACATTGACTAATGGTTAAAATCTGAGAGTGAATGCTTAATGAGACTCCTAACTTAAAAATACCAAAGATGCATTTCTACTATTTCAAGCCATATATCCAGCGGATTTAATCGATTTGATTAAAACCTTTATCATCTACTTAAAATATTTCCACCAACATTGAGTTCTTTAAGTCTAGCTTTGGGGAAACATGTTTCCAGGTGTTAGATCTCTGCAGCTATGTTGAGAAAAATGACAGAAGCTATGAAAGAAATACCACATTTGCAAATTCAAGCCAGAACTTCTAGAAGAGATGAGGGTCAAACCCTTAGACGCACGCTCCTCATGTGTTTCCCACATGTAGTGAATGTCTTGTGCTTTATCTTGTGCTGAAATAAGAAACATAAACAAAAGTTACATCTCTGGTGTAAGAGTTTGTGTTCGTCCAAGTGTGGATGAATAGTTTATCTTTAAAAGAAGCTTTTACCCCTGAGGGAAAATGATGTTTGTGTCTGGAACCCTCCGATATCTCCTGCTAACCACTGCCTCTGCCTGTGCAAATGAAAACACACATCACTTCTCATTACTCTTACTTTCCAGATGTCAGATTTTTCCTCGGATTGTCTTTGTCACTCGCTGGTGGCACTTTACAACTGGCGTTAAAGTCTCACCCTGCACCACATGAAAAGACTTGTTTGAGTCTCTTTGAACTTTTGACATGTGCTTTGCTCTTAATGTCGACATTATTCTGCCTCTAACTCAGGCCCGCTTCTAGAACAAGATGACTTCGGGCGGATCTCACACTAGCAAAGTTGTCCTGTAACCCGATTAAGCACGATTGTCCCCCCTCCCCTCCCCTTTACTTTATTATGAACTGGTTTAGTTTACAAGACAGGTGGATGCGAAAATGAATTAAGAAAGAAAAAGGTAAGCGTCGGAGCACAACACAGAGAACATGACAGCTACTGTACTGACTTTGTGGCTTATTTTGAGTCATGTTAGTCAGATACAGCCAGAACACTCCAGAATGAATGCTGTCAACTTTGTGTAGGGGTATGCTTGGGCATGATATGGATTGCCTAGTGTGAGTGCGCCCTTATAGATGAAAGGGGGTGCAGCAGCTACAGTGACAGCAATGAAAAATAGCCTAGTAGGTGTTAGGGGTCCTGCATGTGATCCCTGGTGAATAGACAGGTCACGTGCACCTGTCATGACCATCACATCATGGATGTAATAAACACGATGTGAGTCACTGTTTCATTTGAAAGCCTTTAGTACTTAGTGTAAAAAAAATGTTTTTTTTTGCATCCATTCAACTGAGGGTGCAGAGATAGAAAAAATAGGGTGCAATGCATGTTTTTGCACCCTCGTAGAACCGAGTCTGCTCTTACTAATGGTATTATTAATAAATTAATTTATGATTTTGAAGAAATTTACATCAAAATGCTTTAATATATGCACAGTATACAACAGCAGCCATCCTTAGACTCTGTGCTTGGATAAGTAAAGGAGCTTTTGCCAAATGTTTTCCGCAGAAAAAAGACTGATGTATAAAATCCTTTTGCACAAGTACGCCCTGAATGAACTGCCAGAGATCAATCTTGTCACTTTATCCCTCTCTGTATTATAATCTGATGACATTTGCAGTGTGTCTCATGTCAGATGAAGGTCATAAATGTCTACATTTAAATAACACTGATGGCTTTTTAATGGAAACTGCATGGTGCTCCATCTCTCATTAAAACTGCCCTTCAACAATAATATTGGTGCTTAATGGAAAAAAGGCCACATAAGAGAAAAACTCTCAGGGATGTCAAGGTCATGCATTGAACTGTTAAATATAATTTTTTATTATAAGAGCTAATGCATAGGGAGGAAAGTACACTACATCCTGTAATAATGCAGGAGTAGTTACACAATACAGAGTAATCACTGCGGGATTCAAGTACAGCTAACAGTAGAGGGAATATTAGTTTGTTACAGGCGTTTTCATTCTGACTGAACTCTCTTTTATTTTACCTTTACATCATCTGAACGTATTCATGTATTTTATAAAACGAAAAGAAGGATGTATAATATTCACAGGATAAAATTTCCTTTTGGAAAAAAAAAAAAAGTTCCATTTACAAAAATAAAAAATCTCACTCATCAAATCCTTCAATTGAAGACGCTGAAGTCAGAGAATAAAATGTGAGCTTGGTAAATTAAAGCGTTGATTTAAATCATGATCGAATAATAATCCAATGACTAATCCAACATATTTAATGTTGATCCGCGTGATTTATAAGTTGTTTTATAGCATTCATATTTTGTCTCTTGCTGTTAACACATTTTACGGGTAAAGTCCCTGAATGCAATCAGAGGAACTCAGCTAAGGTTTAATTAGGGGTGTTACATCAGCAAACAGGCATATACAAGTAAATGACCAACAGTGTACCCCGTGCACAGCCAACCTATGTTCTCAGGTGGCGCTCGGTTGCAGGAACATACAATGAAAAATAAATCAATAATCCTTGGCACTCTGAAAATGACTTTACTGTCACTTTATTTTGTGAGTGAACAGCGCGTTTCGCCTTTAACTTCTTCAGGTTCGTCCAGCCGGGCGAACCTGAGGAAGCTACAGGCAAACTCCTGGAGCACCTTTAAAACAGGGACTGATTGTTACATTTGATTCACTCACATGTGTTAGCTGTCTTGGAGCATATTTCTTGATTTTCCAGTTATGCATTTGTACGTCCACACAAAGTTTAGGGACTACAAAGATTTGGTCAATGTTTATGTGTGCTCTAATGCTTTGCTCAAAAATGAGCATTTATTCTTCTGAAAAAAATATTGACAAAGCTGAACAGAATTACATTTTAGTGAAACGACAGTGGAAGGTAATTTGACTGTTTAATGGTTTAATTCATATCCAAAAATATGACTCTCCCACTAATTTCCTTCAGTTTCAGCGGATGATGTTTTGTTGGGCCTTCTGCATGTGCTCCAGTTTCCTCGAGTCGTTGAATTCTTCTGGAACCATCTGTTCACTGAGGCAAGACGATCCAGCGCCTGTGACCACTCGTGACTTTATTATGATAAATTAAGTCCTAATGTTGGTGCTCTGGAATTGCTGTCATTACGTTGCGTTGTGTTGCTGCCTAATGATGCACGGTGACTTGTGTGGTAAACAATGTATCTGTCCCTATGTAACTATGTGACTCTCTGCAAGGTCAATAACGACCACCTGTTCAGTGATGATCATACTCATCTACCTGGGCATCACATGTCTGATTAATACGCAGATGTAACCATAAAGAGGAGCTTGTTTTGGTCTTCAGTTTTCAGCACAAGCAGAACGGGCAAAAATACATTAAAGGGTAATTCCAGCAAGATTCATTATTTGTTTTTCTTCCCCTTTAATGATAATGGTGGAATATTTGACATGTATGAATCACAGTTAAGGAGCTTTTTAATGGTCATACTGTAGTCAAAGATTCCCCCTCTCATGGAGGTCCGCATTAGAAGGGAAGACAAGACCAAGACAAGACTCATCTTGTGTGCTGGGGGCGTGTCACTCTCTTAGACATTAACAATGGGAAGGTTGCGGCCGTAACCCGGGGAAAGGGGCGTTTTCCTTCTAATCGGTGATGACGTGGAAAAAAGCAAATCAGTGGTGGTCTTGATTTAAAATCTGGAGTTCGCCCAGTATGAGACCAAGGCAAGGCCGAGTAAAAATGATTTAGATTCCGAGACGAGAGCGAACCCTTTAGAAAGTGGTCTCAACACCGGTCTAGAGACCAAGACGGATTTTGAGTACCAAAACACTAGTGGCTGCTGTTTCATTATTTCTGCAATCGAGACAATTTTAAATAAAGAATGATACATGCTTCACATGCTATTATTTTACATAACATTTTTATCACCTTATTGCCACTTTATCTCTCCCCTTGTATACTGAAACTGAAATGTTTCACTCTTTTAATGTGTTTGATATTATTTCCAGTAATTTCCAGCAGGTGTGGTTTTACCTTCTCTTACCTGTCCAGTTGTGTATCTGGAGGCTCAACAAAGAGGGTGAGTGAGTTTGCATATTTTTCCGTTGAGCGTCCAAGTTATCCTTATCGTCATCATCATAATTATCATCATCATTTTGTACTTTTGTTTAGAATTATTTTTCACTCTTTCATTTAATAAATCAACAAACTTATTTTATTTAGATATATGAACGAGCCACAGGTACAGACCCACTTAGTCTCTGTGCTGCATTCTCTTTTAAAGGTTTATTTTTGGTCTTTTTGTGCCTTTATTTAGAGAGAGTGGATAGAGTCAGAAATCTGGGGGACAGAGAGAGTGGGGAATGACATGCAGGAAAGGAGCCACAGGTCGGATTCGAACCCAGGCCGCCAGCCTGGAGGACTATAGCCTCCTTTTTTTTGTTTTTGTTTTTATAGGTATAAACTCAGATATTTCCAAAAGCCACTCTTGCGTCCATAAGCGTAATAAAAAGTCCTCGGTGTTGAAAAGACTTTCATCTTCATTTTCTGTTTCAGCGTCGATATAACCTAGGTGTGTTTGCTCAGGATGTGTAACTCTGCTGCTCGAGTGATAGATGGCTATTGATCCCGTTCTGGCTCAGACTGAAGGACTCGGAGTGTGTCAGAATGTCTTTCCCACAGATAAGATGTCCTACAGAGCAACAGAATTAGAGCAGGCGATCGATGTGAGAGCATGCCAGTAACATACATCATCATTTCCTCGCAGCATTGGGAGAAAGAAAAGAATGTCAGACGCAAATCTGATGACAGAGCAGGTGTGTAAATAATGGATGAAGAACTTGGAGATGCAAAGATGTCAGTTTTTCTGAATCAGCCCCATAAAGAACTCAGCTCAGAAAACAGTATAGATCAGAGTGCATCATAAATCAGGCATCCATACTGTATTCATACTGCAGGCTTAACAGAATATGATACTAAATATTAGATATTATTGCTGATCACTTTTATGAAACATACTTTTAAGTTATACAAAAAAAAAACCCTGACAGTTAAAACATTAAATATGGGTCATAAAGAAATACGTTACAAAAAAGTAAAGTCAATAATCGTATCTCCACCTGCTGCTCTTACCTAATTAAGATTGATTAAGGCTCACTGTTTGCTCTGTCTGTGTGCGCACACGACCATAAGGCACCGTGGAAACCCCCCACCCAGGGGTGCTGTGGTGGTGAAATCCACCCACAGTCGTTACAGTTTGACATTACACTAATTTGTTTTGGAGAATTGTGTTGGGTCTGTCAATAAAAGCGAATGATTACTATAAGGAATCAGCTCTGCACGCACAAAAAAGATAAAGTACATACCTTTAAAAAAATATAGATATTTCTGAACATTATCAGTCATGGATTGAAAGATCAAATTCAGTCAGCCAAAGTTTCCCGTCTGAAATCTGTTTACCTTCCCTGACTGGTGTCTCTACTAAGGTCTGCAGGGTGGTGCAGAGGGAGGTCCCTGGTTCGAATCCCAGTCGGGAAGGGCCGCTCTGTGTATTGCATGTTCTCCATGTGCATGCGTGGGTTCTCTCCGGGTAGTCCGGCTTTGTCCCACAGACCAAAGACATGCTTGTTAGGTTAGTTTGTGACTCTAAATTCCCCCCTCGTCCATTGACAGCTGGGATCGGAAAAACCAGTATAGATAATGGATGGATGGATGTCTTCACTAAAACAACATACATCCATTTTCTATCAGTATTTCATAACTACGGGATGAGCTCATAATATCAGCTTTTAGCACCACATCACTGTTTTATAAAGTCTGGCCTGAAAAGAACTCTGCACCGCTTTAATGTGTGCAAATTCGACCGCATATTTTGGTTTAAAGTAGATTAAAGGATTGAACTGGGAGAAATGTTGTTCATTGAATGTAATGAGTGAGGTGCGTAGAAAAGCATTTTTAGATAAAAAACTACAGTCACATATAGAGCTGGTGCACATCAAGGAAACTTTTTTTCTATGCAAAAGGCCAATTAGGATAAAACTATTACCCTTAGAAGTTAAAGCTTCTTCGTGGTCCTTTCATTTAGTGTCGATCCTGTAGCCCTGTGTGGACAAAGTAGTACATCTTATACATTCAGCTGAGCCTGTGCTATTCATGCATAACAAGTATTAAAAAAAACAGCTTGCTGTCTTTAACTGTCAAACACATCACTGACTGTGACTATTCAGTGGAAATGTAAACAAAGGCACTTTGAGTCTTTGCATTGTATCTTGCTTCGTCAGTCAGTGACACTTATTTTGTCACTCTGTCAAGACTCTAAATGTTGTCTCTTGTTTCTTTTGTTGTTATTTTTAAATATCAGAGGTGTCAAGTAACTAAGTATAAATACTTTGTTACCTTACTTAAGTAGAAATTTTGGGTATCTATACTTCACTGGAGTAATTATTTTTCAGCCGACTTTTTACTTCTACTCCTTACATTTTCACGCAATTATCTGTAATTTCTACTCCTTACATTTTAAAAATAGCCTCGTTACTACTATTTTATTTCGGCTTGTTTTCATTACAGCTTGTCATCGTTAAAAAAAAAACAACCTATCCAGATAAATCGCGACATCCGGAAAGACCGAATTTGATTGTGGTTGGATGAGAAGTATAAACATATACCATTCCGACACCCTATTGGTTTGTATCGAACCGCGATCCATCGCACCTGCACATGACACAAATCACGTCACACTCCAGCAAGGAAATAGAAGACGTATGTAGCCTAGTACGAAGATGTCCGTGGCAGAGACTCAAGAGAACTCGAGCGAAATGTCCCAAGTTTGTACATTTACATTCCAATAAAGGCTATTGATAACATGCCTCTGAAGTTTTACTTTTTGCACCATTACAATACTTATAGGCAACTAGTCATCATATCTTCCTCGCCATGAAACACATGTTATTGCTCAGTAGTACACATATATGGTTCTTTAATGTATTTGCATTGTATTAAAATGCGTTCATTTTCAATGGGCATAAATGCAGCTGAAATAGGTGCATCCCAAATTTTTCAACATTAACATTTTAATATAACATTAAAGTCATTATGGCCTTCAGAAAAATGTTTTTTTGGGGAGGTGGGGCAGTGCACTATTGGCCCCTGTGGCGCGGCCTAAGCTTTTGTCCTTAATGGCATTTTTTTCCCCTTAGATTACTTTTACTTTTATACTTCAAGTAGTTTTGAAATGAGTATTTTTACACTTTTACTTGAGTAAAAAGCTTGAGTTGATACTTCAACTTCTACAGAAGTCTTTTTAAACCCTAGTATCTATACTTCTACCTGAGTAATGATTGTGAATACTTTTGACACCTCTGTTTTTAATTAATGTCTATTCCTGTTTTATTTTGTTTCTTATCTTTTTCTCTGTTTCTCCTCATGTTTCCCGCCTTGTGTGTCAGCCCCGCCCTGATTGTACTTACCTGCGTCTCGTTATCCCCTGATTGTCCGCGCTTTTAGTCTCTGTGTGTCCTCAGTTTCTTGTATTTTCCACTTAAGAGGGATACACACTACAAGATAATCAGGCCGATTTTGGCCCCGATTCCCCCCTTCCGACCAAAGTCAGCACGCCCATCCATAAATCCATTGGTGTATGTCCTTTTGTCATATTTATAAAAAATAACTATATATATAAATAATCATTTAACCAGCTAAAGACTTCTCATAGGAGCTTTAAATCAGAAGAGGTCATGATGTGGACGTTTTATCTACTCTAACGCACACTGCATTGAAACAAGATTCAAAAACTGAAGTTCTACTTTAGGATCAAACAAATGGAAACAGCTGTAGTCTCTGTGTACGTCACAGGAAAGACATTAAATTGGATAGACAGATGAAAGTTTCTCATTGTTAAAACATCGACGACAGCTGGCAGACACAACTTGGGTTTTCAATTGAGCATGCATAATCAACACACTCAGTGTATGCACGAGATGCATCGCAGTGCATGAGTAAAATGCAGCAATAATTAACATTCTCATGACGCAGAACAATCAGCCGTATAAATGAATTAAAGAAGTTTTAAATGATTGAAAGACGGCTGTGTATTGATGTTTGACACTCTCTAAAGAAGCCACATTTGTGGATGTTTGAGGGACATTTAATCTTTTCAGGGAAGTAAGTCAGTAAAATGTTTAAAAGCCTTTAAGAGTCTAGATTCAAAGATTCAAAAAACATTATTGTTTAGCACATAGTGACAGAGAAGTGCCTTTGGTTAGAGGCTCAAGTAACATTCAAAGGTTCAGTAAATTGGTAAAAGCACAAGAACAAGTAGTGTTAATCTAACCTTGATTAAAATGCATTTTGCAGTGGGAATGAAGGGTTTCTGTAAGTTTTCTTTTTAGCCAATGGTACTCTGAAACAGCTGCCTGAGGGGAGCAGTTAATACGAGTGGTGAAGGTGATGTGAACAGTGGTGTAGTGGTGCCTGAAGAAGTTGGTATACTCTAATTTTTAAATAATTTTTCCCCAAACAGTTTTTCCTTGAATATTTAATTCGTTTAATAAAGGGCTTTTCATAGTTACACATAAACACTCAACTTCCGCTGCTTAACTAGAGCGAGTAGGGATTGTTATGTTATTAACATAAAACGCAAAACGAGAGCAGGTTTCATATTTTAAACTGGCGAACAAACTACAGGCCGAGACAACTACATAGTCCCTTTAACATCCTAGGGTGAACAAATTGCGACATACTACTGAATATTTTGAATCAGAGGGGATTTAGAAGTTGTGTATACCCGGCACTACACCACTGGATGTGAAGACTCCTCATTGATCCAGACTGCTCTCTGTTCTGCTGCACGCATGTAAAGTTCTGACAGTTGGATTTAGGTGGTGCCGGTGATTTTAGCTGCATGTTTGATGATATTTTCCAGTGAGAAAGTTGGACCAGGAAACAATCTTAAATGTGAGGACTGATTCAATGAGTGACCTGTATAATGCTGTTAAAATGTTAGATTTTTTTTTTGCGTCCTGAGGGCTTTCTTATACGTGCTGTGTGAAGGACATCGACATCGACATGAAGACATCAATCTGTTCCACCTCCAGCAAGAGTCATAATGGCAGGTTAAACGACTGGCACCGACTGTACTTTCAGAAATGAAAGTTTTAAAAAATCAGTGCAAAGCAGCAAGGCGTGCAAATCAAATATCCGGTCACCACAGTATGGCAGACTTGAAAGTGATTACATAGAATCACAGATGTAATTATTACAGAACTATAACACTTTAGATTCACTTTAAACTTGAGAGTTGGCAGACGTCTCCTCTTGACCTTCTGACAACATAACGGCTCCCTTTTACAAAAACATATTCTTGATGAATTTCTCTCACCAGACATGAAAGTACAAGATAACACATACTCACATAGAGGAAAGGAAATACAAGGCTCAGTGACCCGCTCTTTAAAAAATAAACGTTTCAAGAATGACAAAGTTTAAAAGTAACAAAAGGAGAGCTAAGTCGACATCTTTCAGACGTGACAGAGGGGCATTGATCTGTCCCGGTATAACAGACCCACAGTGAATAGGACCCAGAATAAGCAGCTTATAGGCTCTGCTGCCGCTGTCGATTTAACAAGAATTAACACGCACTGGGTCCCAATTCTCTATAAGAACATTTAAGCTGCATATATTTTAAAGACTACCTGATGGAATGAATATTTCAGCATGTTGGTTTCTTTGACCACGCCAGCTGGTTACTGGACCTGCCATCCATCCATCCATCCATCCTGTTTCATATAAACTGCATGAAACCAACAGGAGACCAAACAGGTGTTGCAGCGATGGAAGCTGGCAAGTGAAGGGGTTCAGATAAAACTGATTCTACCCGACCTAAAAAGACTTGGCATTTTTCTAATAAGTTCCACGACTAGAAACTAACATAAACATTGGAGACACAAAAATGGAGAGAGGTTAGAACACAGGAAGGTTTCAATACCGATGCAGAGCCGCCTAAACACTGACGCTTCAGTGTCTTCGACCTGGCAACCTGCGTTCACATCGACTGGGTGGAGGCAGGAGACAGCTCTCTTTAATGTTTTGAATTTGGACTGCAGTAACCATTTTAAACGCTAGGTGTCAGAGTCACATACTGGTCCTTTAAGTATAGCGTTTGGAAGTTTTGTCATTTGATCCATTATTCAGATAAACTCCAATTTTGATACATTTTGAATTTTGAAAAGCAAAGGTCAAAGGTCAACGGTATCTTTATTGTCCCCACAGGGAAATTTGTTTGCAGCCAGAGACATACAAAACAACAATACATAAACAACACTAACCAACAATATTTGTTTTGGCGTGAACCTATATTCACCTTGTTTATTTTGCATGGTCCGAGTCTAAAGCCTGCAGTCTACAATGTTTAAACGGTTTTGGAGATGGACATCTTCTGTTGTTATGACAAAAACAATCTGAAAGATATAGAACAATAAATAATGTAAAAAGCAGTTTATGTAACATTAAAACTTATAATTTATGCTAACAAATAAAAATAATAATAAATCTTGAGCTAACTGAGATAGAACCGTGAATAGAACTACAGGGGATACAAGTGAAGGTGTTGAACAGAAAAATATTCAGAATCCTTAAATGCACAGCCTACCTCATCGACATTGTTAGACAATCTGAACAGTTCCTCTTTGTGGTGACAATCATTGCTGTCGAACACACAGCGAGCTGAAGTTGAAGCCTATTCAGCCATGCTGCTTTGTGAGGGCCGGCTCTGCTCTCTAAACTTCTACACAGCTCACTGAAAACTGTCGACATGTCAATCTCTCCTTCTTTTTTTATCTACTTCATGCAATTTACAAGAAAGTCGGCCGGGTATGTAATCCATTGTCCCCATTCTTTCACATCAGCTTCCTTTGTACCTTGTAACTGCTATTATTTATGATTGTTGGGTTACAGGATGTCACAGCGCCACAGCCTCCACACGTCCCTCTTCTGTAAGTCGGAGCATCCAGAACTGAAGATAATTCTGCCGCACACATTGTAAGTCATTCTGGATAACAGAGAAATGACTCGCATAAAAATGCTAATTCAGTGCCACTCAAAGTTAGAGCTTCTTTAATATTCTGGAGGAGGGGAGGGGCGGTGCTTTGCTTTAAGGGCTATAAATATATGTCGTCTTTGACAGAGAGGTGATAATAATGTTGTTAATGTCATAAAAAGTGACAGGCGACAGATGACGCACCACTGGACTGTGTGTGTGTGTGTGTGTGTGTGTGTGTGTGTGTGTGTGTGTGCGTGTGTGTGTGTGTGTGTATGTGTGTGTGTGTGTGCGTGTGTGTGTGCGTGTGTGTGTGTGTGTGTGTGTGTGTGTGTGTGTGTGCGTGTGTCCCAGGAGGTGGTGTAAATGTCTCTGAACACCCAACACACACTGACTCATAATTTTCACAGGACACACAGCTACACAAATACACCTACTAACAGCTACAACACACACACACACACACACACACACACACACACACACACACACACACACACACACACACACACACACACACACACACACGTAAAGAAACAAAGAAACAAGAAAAAAATGACACACCAAAAGAAACCTTAAGTCTGGCCCACACTAACAGATTTTAAAATCTTATACGACACTGAAAATGTGAGAGACACAACACTTACAAATAATGATAGTAAATGAATGATTAAAACAGAACACTACACACTAACATAATCCATTCACAAACATCCACAGTCCAGTTTAAAAAAACTGGAAATCTTGCAACATCTCTTGTTGCAAGATTTTAAACAAACATTATATCAATAGTATTTCTTTAAATGCCTTCATTAAATTAAATTTTAAGACATGGAGCTACAGGTTTGATATAAATCCTGACTGCCTGCTTTGAGGACTGTAGCCTCTGTACATGATCCACGCAAACTAGCCTCAGTCTAGACCACTGGTGCCTGGCTTTGGGACTAGTATGAACTGAAAATTCACAAATAAAAATCATCAAGGATAAGGTCAATGAGGCAGGGGTGTGTCCAGAGGGGTGGACAGGGGTGGCATGGGCCCTCCTAAAAATCTGATTGGCCAGCCCAAAAAATCCTAAAGAGTGATTGTGAATTTGCCCTGTCAGAGGCGGGACTTATGTGCAGAAGGTTGCTATTAGTTATCTTTACATATACATTTTTATTAAAAACTTTGCACATCTATGTAGGAAAGTAATGCACTCTGCAATGCACAAATTGGCGTTATGTTGGGACCAAAACATTGTAAGTTAGACTGTGCAGAAGTTTGCATATACATTTTAAAGTATTTTGAACATCTTCTTTTTGTGTCATTTAAAAGCTTCCTTCATCATTCGGCTCGTTTGCCATTCGGCTTTCTTTTCGTTCCATGTGAATATCCGCAGAGTGCGTGCTCGGCTGCCCTCAGGGTTCCCCCGACACAACAGGATATCTGGTTATAAATAATTGAATAGTTGAAATAGGTGCATGCCCAATATTCTTCCAAGTAGTATGGATCAGTCTTCACACATCTAACGCCAAAGAAAAATCGAGTCAGCTCGACTTTAGAGCCTTAAAATTGGAGCTGTGCTCCGTCAAAACGGGAGAATAAAGCCCAAAATCAGCCTGATTATCTTGTAGTGTGTACCCTGCTTTATTTATGATTCCTTTTTACATGCTTACGCTGCATGAAATAATTTGAAAAATATCATTTATAACACTGAATATGCTTATATGCAGCATAATAGTGCATGAATAATTTAGTTGTACTCCAAATGAGTCATTAACACTTCAACTAGCCCAAACCAAAGAGTCCCTCTGGTTGCAGTGACAAAGCTTTTTTCTCTCCAGTCTGATTGAAAATTCAAAGTGATTGTGATGTTCTTGGACAGGTGTGACACTTCTTAATGAGTTTGTCTTTTTTAATCTTTCTAGGAAGTGAAACCTGCATGTCACTGTTAATCACTGTGTCTTTCCTTGTCTTTTTATTATTGAAAAGGTTTTTATCTGCACTGTGAAGACTCTCCTGTCACCTCTCAGTCTGTTGACAGCTGCATTTTTTAGACATCCTTAATGATTACACCCTGCAGAGAAATGCAGTCTGGCAGATTTAATTACATCCAAATATGATTGTATAACTCAAATAGAAAAAAATAAAATAGCTTACACGAGAGTTAAAGGAAGAGTGTGCAACATTTTACACATAAATACAGCAGAAATCCAGTATATCCTGTTTAAATGTCCCTGTGAGTCATGACTGTCTACAATGAGTGAAGCTTGAGTCCCGCCAGCTGTGTTGTTGTCAGAGCCATGTTTACATCATGTTTACATGGACGGGACGGCCTTGTGTATAAAGCTGTTTTACTCAAGGACTAAAGAAAAGAAGAACATACTTTCTGCTTATATGGATGTGTCCAAAGTGTCTTTACATCTCCGTCATTCTGTGTCAATTTATGTGCAATATGAGGCTATAGGCCAAAGTGTGCTAACATTAGCCTGCTAACACAACAATGCAAGCCACGGGTAACTGCACCCCGAGCAAAGGATCATTTTGTCTGCCGCTTGCTCTAAATGGTGCTTAATTATGGTGTGTTTCAATAACTCCTTCGTTTGAACGTGAGTGGAGAGGGGTTGAAGGTGTGTCGTTGGAGGAGAGCGGAGGATTGACAATAGCGGAGGTGTCGCCGAACAGCAGTTTGCTTTGCTTTCATGCTGGTGCTCAAGGGCGACATCTACTGGATCAAACAGTTGAACATTCTTCCTTTAAAGCACATTATATTAATAACCGAGACCTGCAGTTGTTCATGCCATTTCCCCTCCAATCTGCCGTTGCGCTCTTACTCCCAACCCATCAAATAAGGCAGCATGGTACAGCTTGATGAAGGTATAAGATAAGAAATTATTGCCATAGGACTTTTAAGATGAACTCTCTGTAAAACATTTTACATGATGCAACTTTGTACCTCCAACAATAACTAACAACAGAAAGTATGTTGCAAAAGGTTAGCCTTGTGGTTAAGTTTAGGTATCAGAACGAATGAAGATATGGAGACCCAGGAAGAGTAGCTCCTGTTTAATACAGAAGCTAATGGATATGTTAATCATCAAACCAACAAGCCAACAAACGCCACGAGATGGTAAAGGCTTATGCCTGTCAAACCTTTTTTCCCTGTCGGTTGACCTTTCAGTTTTTCATTTACTCCTGTAACTTTGCTATCAGGTGGAAGCCCCTTTTGTGTCCCTTCAAAATAAAAGTACTGGTAGGTAAAGTGATAAAAACAAGTGCTATTGAGTACTTCAGTACCTCAGTTATCTACAGTAAAATGAGTTTGAGTGTTTTGCTGCCTTTGTGAAGCACTTTGCATCCTAGATTCTGAGACGTGCGGTTTAAATAAATAACGGTTATTTTTATTTGTATTATCATTGTGTTCATGACAGCACTGAATCCTGGAAACGGAGCAGGGAATAGGTTAGAATAAAATGGGACACTTGCTTGGTAAAGCGTTTCACACCATGAGAAAAGATGTTCAGAAATGTCTCTGGTTGCTCCCCCCCCCCCCCCCCCCCCCCCCCGCACCCAGATGACACACTTCTTCCCTGAGACAAGAGGGAGTTTCATCATGTGCCACTCCAGAGTTTCACAGAGCATTCATGGCACATTTACCTTCACAGATGTCAAGCCAGGTTTGCCATGCATGTCACACTGCCAAACAAAGCTCAACCTTTTTTTTTTTTTTTTTTTTTTTTTACTCGACACAAGCGTCTCCTATGGCGCTGTGCCGCTCCTCAGACTCTCTGCAGGTGACCTACCTTCACGTATAAAAAGGATCTCCGCCTCACCTTTGTGTGCAAGAGGAGATGCCTAAATCATTTGTGACACGCTTATAAATGTTGTATTAAAGGAAAGAATTTACTCCACAGATCTCTATGCACACACTCTAATATGGAATTTTTCACTGGCAGCTTCAAAGTGGGCTGAAAATAGAAATCTACACAGAGCTCAGACTGCTATGCATTTGACTTTTAACTCACACTTTTTATTTGGGAGTCATATTTTAAGAGCCTCGATGGAAAAAAGAGGGAAAAGGCTGGGTTTTAGACACTTGAATTTCATCCATGCATATACAAGAAGAGGAGTGGATTCATCTTTCATCTCTGCAGGCTGAATTTAGACCAAAATCTCTATGGCTGTTCAAGGCAGAGGCCCCATAATTAAGCAGGGTTTGTAAGTTTTATCTATAAAGAAAAAAAGCTTCAAGCTGAAAATCATCGCTGTGGCTTAAAAGCAAATGTTTACTTTAAACGAGAACATATTTAAAATGTAACTACAGGGCTTTTCGGGGGCCATACATAGCTTTTACAAAGTGATAAAGTCACTGAAAAGTAGCTCCTGAACACCACTTTTTCGAGCAAGAGAACTCTTGCAGGCGAATCTGTTGGGTCAGCTCTTTTGTTAAAGTGGAAATCCAGATTATTCTAACCAAAGGTGACTGCCCCTGCATCTGCTGCCCCAGCAATTAATGAGATGGGTCTCAGGAGTCACTGAGGCAGATCCCCGGATAGAGCTGTCCACTTTATCTTAGCCTACATAGAAGCGTTGCGGGCCAGACAGTGATTTAGTGCCCGAGCTTCCCAGAAAGGTCATAGCTTCCTGTACCACACCGCAGGACCTCCCCTACTGTACCCAGCCAGGAGTAATGGGGGCTGACTCTGCATGCTCCGCGGCTAACATTAACATTTTTCTTTTTTGACATGCTTGAGAATTCTTCACACTTATGATACTATTTTCCCACAATCCTCAGTGATGCGCTCCAGGGAAATGCCAAGCACAAACAGAGAAGTGACTTTCACTAGGTTGAAACCGGGGTTACTTTCACACCATGAATTTGATCATTCGTTGGCTAGAAAATAAAGAAGTGAGTCTAGTAATCTGATCTTCTTGTGGAGTATTAGACACTCAAACAACTTGATCTGCAGTGTGATCTGTGCTAACCTCAAGATGTGCCGCAGAGCAGAGTGTCGACAATGCGACCCTGATGTAGATTTAGACTTTATAAATGTGAATCCAAACAAAGCAACACTTGGCTCATCCATTTTAATGCACAACGTTGAAGGAAGACGCTTGTACACTCTGCACATTGCAAAACAAATCCGAACATACAAGCATGCACAACTCATTTTACAACAATTTATAGACCCCCTTATTCAGAGTATAAGACCTTAAACAGAGCCTAAAACAACAGATTGGAGGAGGAAGGGTCAAAACTTGTCATTTTTGTTTGCGTGAACAACTTTTAATTTTAACATTTTAATTTCTAACTATATATCCCATCATGCAAGGGAGAGTCTCCTCCTACAATTCCTGAAAACACTTCTTAAACTTCACATTAGGGAACTTACTTTACTATATTCTCCTCCTGATTCTGATACCCAGACTTGAGTACTGCCCAATACAGAGTAGACTACTGATTCTGGTGCTATAAGAAAAACACAACATCGGTGAAAACACAACAGACTTTTTGCTAGCTTTGACAAACAAAGAAGAAGAACGAAGAAGATAGAAGATTTCCCTTTATTAATCCCAGGAGGGGAAATCAATCAATCAATCAATCAATTTTTATTTGTATAGCGTCAACTCATAACAAGTGTTATCTCAAGACACTTTACAAGAAGCAGGTAAAATACCTTACTCTTTGTCTGTTAACATTACAAAAGAGCAAGTAAAAAGACCTTACTTATTGCTATGTTACAAAGATCCGGCCTATCCATCATGAGCACTTTAGCAAAGCAGCAAAAGTTACAGTGGTAAGAAAAAACTGCCTTATTAAAAGGCAGAAATCTTCGGCCGGATCCCCGGCTCATGACGAAACAGTATTCACAGGCCTAGACTGCACCGGGCTTGGAAAGGGATAGGGGGAGAGATGGGATAAGATGCAGGAAGAGGGATAGAGAGCAAGGGGGTGGGGGGAGGTAGACCGTCCATCAGCAATCCGGTGGGGAGGGTAGGGGGTGTGGGGGGGGGGGGGGGGGGGGGGGGGGGGTTGACTTTGACACTCTGTTACTGAGACATGCTACACACACATAGGGTGAAATACACACACGCACAAACAGCCTCCTGTGGACATGCACTAATGTAGAGATTTCAGAGTGAGGGGGCTGCACATGAAAGAGCGCCCGAGCAGTTGAGGGTTCGGGGCCTTGCTCAAGGGCAACGTGGCAGTGTCCAGCAAGTGACCTGGCACCTCTCCAGCTACCAGACCACCTTTCATGTTTTGGTCCACAGCGGGACTTGAGGCGGCAACCCTCCGGTTCCTAGCCCAAGTCCCTACAGGCTGAGCTACTGCCACCACTTTTAGTGTTAATGTCACATGTTGATTCACCTGACAGAAGTTGATTTTTTGAGGCTATCTGGTTATGGTCATAGTTATTTGGCTGAAGGCGTCAAATGTGTATTCCTACACAGTAGTCCGGTTACTTTACTTAACTCAGACAAACCTGACTGTGCAAGAGACTGCAGGAACATTTGAACTCATACGGATCATCCTTTGTGACAGAACAAAATGGCTCAGAGATAATGTGATGTTAACATCGACATTCAGCCACACTGCTGCTCCTCCACTGCTTCATGGTGGGAGTCTCGTTCATGGCTGCGAGGAGGGCCCGTTCACTCCCAGCTCACTCATGAAACCACTCACATCGAGCCATAAAGTGAGGACAACTCTGTGGCTTTTTTAGAGGGAAAGCCTCTCAGGAATGCTTTGCAATCCATTTAATGTAATGACTACAACGCACACACTCACACACTGTTATATGAGGGCAATTCTACAGCGGCTAAATGAGGCTACTCACAAGGTGCTGGTAAGGAAAAGTCTTGATTGCACTGAGATCTGGTTGTCACCTCAGGTTATATAATGTGCACTGCGAGCACAGATGGTTGACAGCGCAGTGTAATTTCAACAGTTCAGACTGTTAATAATGCAAGTTAAACTAATCAGCTCGTACCGAGCAACATGTGCCTTTCCTAGAAATTTCGGCAACAAAACAAACGGAGATACGTTCAAATCCCATGAACCGCAAACGCTGTCTTAATGAAATGACCTTGAGTCGACATTGGAGGGTCGGAAGCGATTGACCGCTCCTGTTTTTATCTTCATCTTTGATCGGCTGCCATCGATCTCAGCTGCCTGTTAAATGAGCCGGGGACACCATTTATTCTGCGGCTTCTTTCATGGGCGATAGATCAGTCATCCGGGGTCATCGGAGATGGCCTCCTGGAGAGATCTGACTGAGGAGATACAGAGGGGAGCGATTAAGAGAAGTTGCTCCAGGAGGGGAAAGACTTTCCTTCCGAAGGTTACTAGGTTCACACTGTGCACAAAGAAAATCCTTAAACTTCACCAGCGAGACCATTAACCCTCAACGCACTGCAAAAAGGACAATTCAATAAAGTGTCATCTTCAGTTTTATTGACCTATTTGGGTTATTATCTTTTTTTTTTTAATTACAATGTCTGATAAAGAGATTAATTGAAGAAAAAAACTAACATATTTCCAGAAGAAGATCCATCTTTATAGGTGATCTATTATACTCACTTTCACCATTAATTATGTCAGTCTAGGACACCTATTGAGTAGTGTAGCTCAAAAACCTCCTTATATATCTGACACTGGTGTCAGTTAAATCCCTCATTTCAACCTTCTGAAGTCCTGAAACAGTTCATTTCAGCTGCTGTCTCTTTAAGGCCCCCCTCCCCACTTGCCCATTGCTCACTCTGTTTGTAGCTGCATGGGAAATTTGAGTACGCTATCGGGTGGGTGTGTCCTCAAAGAGCTGCTGGGGTGGGCATGTCCGATAACTTTGCTCCATGCTTTGCTCTAAATAGGCTACGTCAACCTGACGTCATGTTTGGGCCATAATGGATCTTTGAATTGTCATTGCAACTTTGATTTTTCTTCAAAGTCTTTAAGATCATATACTTATTTGTTTTTCTTACCCTGATTTCATTCAAGTAAAAAATATTTTAGCCATATTCTGGGGTTGTCAGCTTAGTAGAAACCTACATTTTCAATGATTTTTCACAGCCTCATATGAAGTCAATAATTGTGTATGTGACAGTGTTTGTGCAAAAGTATTCATCAAAACCTGCAGTGTTTGAGAATGTGACCATGAACGTGTCTGCACTGAACTGATAGCGCTCTTAGCTTGAACATGTAAAAAAAAACCTGCACAGACAGCTTTTAGACTTTGATTCAGAGGAACCCAGACCCGGTCTTCACCAATCCCACACCCTCCTCACATCCTGCTGATTGTCCGATCAAACATTTTGCAAAAAAGGGTTCCTGCAAAAATTCTCAATTCTCTTCCATTTGTCATATTTCTTCAGCCATATGCGTTTTAGGTCACAAACCCAGAGAGAAAAGGAAAATGATTTGAAAACTGCAATAAACACCGGCAGGTATGGCTGAACCTGGCTGGCCTTATCTGTGAATGTCACAGAAAGCATTGGCCACGACAGTCACGGTGTATAAAATGCAGGAGAAGAATAAGACTCCATTTCTCATGCACAGTCCGGAAGTTTTGGAAATGACATGAAAGTGGATCATGAAACATGCTGAACCTATGAAAGACCTCACAAATCCTTTAAATTAAAATGCTATGTGTGCACATGAAGCAATGCAGCACATCATACTGCGATAAGAATTTAGTATTTTGAAACATTCACTGCACAAGCGCTGACTCCCTGATGTTTGTGTTACACCTATTGAATTTCTTTACCATATTTTTGATTGATTGGGATCAAATGTCACCTAACAGGAAGGTTGTCTTAGTGCAGAAGCCTTTTAGAGGACCATATTATCAAACCTCCAAATACGGACACATTAATTCAAGCTCAAACCCACAGGTATGAGCTCATGGTACAATTGTGTCTTTTCATCAGTGCATCATGGAAAGTGCCTCAGCTGTTGAAAAATCCTGTCTCCCAAGATCAACCAAAACTTAATTGGAAAAATCTAATTACAGAAAACCAGTAAACACAAACCACAAGGATTTAATTTGTGTAGTGGAAAATTATTCCTTCATCTATAACCAGATTGGTGACCTGCACTTGTCTATCAATATTGTAGGCTAAGGTGACCTGCAGAGCATCCCATTGAAGATGGTTGTCACAGTGGTTCCTCTCACTGAATTAGGTTACAACAGTGCGACTTAACACACATGGAGATATGCTAAATTTACCTCATTAGTGTACCTCATCAGTGTCATTAGTGCGGGCAATGGAAACTCTTTTATCTCAAAATAATGAGATAAATTAATTCTTTATAATGGGAAAACAAGCTTTGTTATCCTGTGATAATGAGAAAAATAAGTTGGCAAGTCGAGTAAACAACTGAAATGGACTCATTACCATTGGAAAATCTGCTTTGTCACGTCGAGATAATGAGAAAGATAAGTTGAGATCTGGAGAAAACAACCTCAAATTACTTGTCGTCATGGTAAATCGTCCACTTAGGGCCACCATACAAGAGATTAGACTCCAAAATGTAAGACTTTTTAAAGACCATAAATAACTCTGTCAGTTTTTTTCCTTCTGCCAGGATGTACATGGAGCGTCTCATTAGCTGGTGTGAGTCAGAATTTCAGCATGTTTTAGTTCACGTGTGAGGATTGTTAGCGGGATAGAATCTCATCACAGGTCATCATCAACTCTGCCTCGTGTTGAGATGTTTTTTCACCTGACGAAGACAAAATTCACAAACACTGATGTGAAAGAGAGAAAAAAAAAATCTTCCTGAGGAAAAAAGATAGTAGGACGGAGAGAGGCTGACAGGTTTGTGTCAGCATCAGCGCTCAGGTAATTGGGTTGTCAGCATGAAAATAATACGGTTGGGATCAGGTGTTGCTGTGTTTGTCTAACCTACAGTCCTGCTTGTTGTTTGTCCAAACATCCAAGGAGTGGGCGGTTCACTCCTTCTGAGTAATGATATTTTAGACAATGTTGATGGTTTACAAACTAAGGAAGTTGTGTTTTGGAACTGGGAAGCATGGGTGTCAATCCTAATTTTCCACCTAAGTAGACATACTGGTCATACTGTGATTTCCTATGAGATGCTCTGAACTTCTCTGTGATCCAATGGGTCTGATGATTTTTAAGGATGGCTACGCACTAGTCAATTTTCAAAATCTTAACCGATTTTCAAACCTGGGAGGCCACAGACATAAGGACAGTTTCACCCAATTTTTCACGTCATAATCCTCTGAAGGACACACTTGACGATTGCACCAGACCATGAGACCCCACGCCTGCCGTTTGTTGTAACGATAGAAATGTTCTTTGCAGCTTGTAAACACAAGATTCAACCTGGGCCCCTCCTCCTGAGCTTATTGCCACCAAAAGTGCAGGGTGTGCAGGGTTAGCATACGTTTATTGCTTGTAACTACACTGCAAGCTACCTGAGAATACTACATTTGTGTTATGAAAAAAGCTGATCATTTAAGCAAACTAGCGCAGTGTTTGGTACCTGCCTGTCCAACAGAAAGGAGGCCTTCTCCGTCTCTGCAGGTAAAGGCCACCCTCGTTTTGGAACAATCTTTTCTGCTTGAGATTCTCCTCACTATGATTATATCATCTCTTCTTTGCTGATACATCCGTGTCCGAAACATTTGCAGGTTTGAATAGCGCCCAATCGCTGAATTGTATCCACCTGATCTGAAGCAAAACATCAAAATAAAGGCAGAGGACAGTGTCTCTGCAGACACAGTCACCACCACACATGTATAGAGGCCCATAAGTGATGATTGAGCAGCATTACTTTTGAACAAGTCTATATTTATTTTTATTTTTTTTAAACTGCTGACTATTTAAGAAAGTTTTGAAGTCATAGGCAAGTTCACATTACAATCCAGCTCTGTTTGTTAGACCCACAGCAGTGGTCCTACTCCTCAGTGCATTCTGTGCAATAATATACAGTTAAGAGGGGTGATAATCTGAGCAGAGCACAGGGAGAATGTGATCTATTGTTTCTCCATCTTCTTCATCATATTACTTTGGCTTGTAGCTGTTCTAGGGATGCCAGAAGACACGGACATGCTAACCCCACCTCCCCATGCACACCTCACAACTGGAAGACATAAAAAACAACCACAACTACCAGTGCAACCGACAATCATGCCCACTTACACTAGTACTGACTTTAGGTTGTCCATTATACATACAGTCTTTTATCTTGTTTTTTAGTCTCTGATTTTGTTGTCTGCTTGTTTACTCTCTGCCTGTTTCTTTAATTGTCTCTCTGCTTTTATTTTCTGTTGTAAAGCACTTTGTTACTTGTATAGAAAAGTGCTATACAAATAGAATATTATTATTATTATTATTATTTTACTAAATATTTATTGAAATGATCAGTATGTAACTGACACCTAGCACTTGAAATGGGTACTGCAGTCCAAATTAATAACATTGGAGAGAGCTGTCTCTCTTATTAGAAAAATGTGGCTTTTTAGGTGCACAGGGTTATATATGAACCAGTTCGTTTGCCATTGCTGCCACACATGTTGATTTGCCGTTTGCCTGGCAAACGGAGGGACGTCCAAAACGGCCGTGTGGGGTGCCTTAAAACTGCCTACCATCTGTGGTCAAAACAAATCCAGACCATTCAGGAGCAGAATATAAACATTCTGTAGGGGGAGGACATGCTGTCTCTGCATTGTTGTTAGAGAAATAAGCACTTCAACATAGCATGTTTCCTTAATGTCTGATGATACAGTAAGGTCATTTTATGATTTAATTAAGTGCAATACACAACAAGCCCTGCTATCAATTATTTTCATATTGTTGGTTCAGTTTGACTAACGAAACGACAGAACATATTTAAAGGTCACATACTGTATTATCCTGCTTTTCAACGTCCGCAAAAACATACTCGTCATAACTCTCCCCAAAACATGACTGTGAGGTTTCTTGTTCTAAATCCACTCTGATCCTGTATTTGAGCATGTCTATAAGCCCCTCTATTTCAGCCCTGCTCAGAACAAGCTGTTTCTGTGCCTGTAGCTTTAAATGTAAATGAGCTGTGTCTGACCACGCCCCCTCTCTGGAAGGGCTTGGGTTACTCCGGCTTTCTAGCTCCATGTCCTATTGTTTACACTGAGAAGGCAGACTCAGAAGGCAGACTAAACAGCTAGCTGTGGGAGTATCACCCACCTGGGGGAGGGGTTACTGCCCTTTGTGATGTCACAAATGGGAACTCTCCAAACGGCCTTTTGGAGCACACATTTTTTGCAAAGTGGAGCAGGCCAAAGACGGAGAGGATGGACTTTTCTCATCATTGATGGGTTTGTATTATGCATAATATGGGACCTTCAAAACTTTAGGAAAAAATCTTTAAATTTGTTTTTGTTGACGAATAAAAAGACTGGCATTAGTCATTTCTGTATTTCTCTGTATAACCCAAATTTAATTTGTTAGTCTTAGTAAGTTTGAGGTTTTCCTCAATCTTTTTGTCTAGTTTGTAATTCAGTGTAAGATGATTTCTATCTAAAACCATTTTTTTGTGTTGTTTTATGTTCGTTTACTGTAATACTGTGGTGCTGTTTCTTGTTAATTTGAACCAAAATCAACAGAATCCAAGAGAGAGTTTGGTTTTTGGATTGAGTCTGAGGGAGCTGGCCTCAGCATGCACTCACTCTGCAATCAAAACAACAAAAGCTGTTTAACAATTTGTTCTAATTTCGAACTGTCACTCATGTTTGAAAAAACGGTTGTACAGTACCTCAGGCTCTTCGTAATTAGCTCGTTCCAAAGACTGAAAACACACACAGTCATCCCTCAGACTAGTACAGGGTCTTCAGACACACACTTGAGGCAGCTGTGAGCGAGCAGATGAAAAAAGTCATACATGTTAGTCAGTGATACAGTGTTGTGGTCTTATGGGAGGTCTTTCACTGTAATATGAATAGCTGTGACCTTTCATAGAAGCTCACACACTAAATCATTGTCTGTGCTCTGTGTTTCTATGGAAGCTAAGATAAAGCAGACAGATCTGACCCCGGATCAGTCTCAGCAGCTCCACAGAGTGCTCTCGTTAATTGCCGGGGCATCAGACGGTCACCTCGAATCAGCTGATTAAACTAATTGAAAGCATGACACTCTAAGAAGGACAAGGATTGTGTTGGTTTTTTAAAGCTGGTGCCTCATGGGAAGGGTTTGGTTAATATTAAATGACAGAAAAAACGACATTGGTTTACTGTGACCAGGTTTTCACATCCTTTCCATGCGAGGCAAAGACAAGCCAGGATCACAGACGAAAAGAGCACAATAACCAAACGTGAGTTCTGTCCTGCCTGTGTTCGCTTCACATTGATTTTAAAATTCCTTTGTTGACCTTCTAGTTCTGAAATGACCCGGAATTCTCATTAGATCCAAGACCTCCTGACCCCTGTGAGCCTGATCGCTGATAATCACATATTTTCCGGGCGGTTCTTGAGCTCTCTTGTCTTGTAGGTTCCCCATTTGTCCCTATCCTTCTTCCTGCATCTTCCTCTATCCCTTTTTTTTTTTTTTCTGACTCGACTACATTACGTAATGAAATGAAGAAAACTGATTTGGGAGTGTTACATCTCTTACACCAAAGTGTCTCTATCACCTCTGGTTATTTATAGGACATACTGTCAGACTTTTGCATATGCAGACACATTTCTGTCAAGCCTTTTAATTTAGTTTCTGGGGTGAGCACCATAGGCTGTCAATGATAGTGGACGAAGATTGAATGACATCACCCGTCTCCAGTCAACCTAATGACAGGCTGAGAGCTGGAGCTGAGGCGGGTCTTAAGCATCCTGGCAAACTGTGACATCGCGCCCACCTGTCATCAGGTCAGCCACTATGCATAACTCTTATCCTTCATAAAATCAAAACAGATGAGTCATAAGAACATTCACCCCCCATACATTGTGTGCCAGACAATACCAGACCAATATAATTTTTTGTACCAGGCTGTAAGCATGTTCCTTTCGTGCTGTAAAAAATGGCCTTTTGGATAAAGATGTGTATGTGACTGGTTCAAGCAGACACTCAACAGTTCTGCATCGGCTTTATTTTTGAACACCAGGGGTTGCCGCTCGGTCAGCACCAGAAATAAAAGATGATTGTTTTGCGTTGTACAACAGAGAAAGCAGAAGCATCTGAGACATTAAGAGCTGGATATCTAAAAAGAAGCTGCACAAATTCGACCAAACTATCTGCATGACTAGATAACACATGAACTCTGCATGTCAGCTTTGGTTAGGAAGATTCCTAGACATGCTCTTTAATCATTATTAAAAGTGATTTTCGGCTATTTAAGAGAAAATGTTCTGCTGTATTGCTTCAGAGGGGTTTTGTGTAGCTGTCACTGACATTTAGACAGTTCTGACGCATTTATTATACAAATGTGAGCAGCATTTAGAGTCATTTTCATATCTCTGTCTCAGTATGACAAGTGAAATGAGGCTTATTAGTCACATTGTTCATATTGGATTTGAAAAAGCGTTGCGTTAAATGCTGAGCACTGAGCAGCAGTATGATCTCTGCTAAGTAGGGATCATATTCAGAGAAAACTCTTTATAAAGTGAAATGTTCACTTGATTACTTCATTGTTTAGTGAGGCCACAGAGCTCAGCACAAAGCGATGCAATTTCAGCTCGAAGAAGGCTGCAGAAGAAACGGCCTTCATTACAAGTAGCCATGATGGGCGTCTTCATGGACTCTTAAAAAAAAAAACAGCCATGATGAAACACACGCTGCTCTGCCCGAGCACAAGAGCACTTGAGGAGAAAAGGACTGTCTGGGCCGTTTCACAAATGGGGCCCTGTTCGCAGTCGGCTCCACCTGAAACCAGGCCAGATACTTGTGCTTTTCTCTCAAGCTGGGAGCACTTGAAGTGATGTGCTCGGGGACCGTTTTAAGCTAGTGCTCTGCAGTGATAGTTGCAGTGTTTAAGCAGCCATTTGAACTGCAGTTTGCGCCACAGATGGAAAAATGGGAGTGTTCTACAAGCTGCTGTCATGACCACTGTAAAGCTGGCTAGGTTCTCAGATCATTTAAAAAAAAAATTGATGATCTGTCCTCAGAGGGACTCCTTTCAATTATTTTGGCAGCATTCGAAGCAAGAAGGATGCCATGCTGTCTAGTCTCTGTCTGTGCTTTGAGATTTCGCTCATACTGTGTTGTTACACAGCCACCATGACGCATTTGAATTTCAAAGTTTGCTCTTCCCAAGGAAACTTTCCAGAGTGACTTTCACATAAAAAGCTGTGGAAAGGTATCTCTCTCTCTCTTTTTATTTTTTTTATTACTCAGTCAATCGAATCCCAAGAGACATTGTTTGTCAGTGCCAATTTAGAGAGAGTCTCTTCACATATGGTGCTTTAAAGCTGGAGGAAGCCATTCAAACTGATCCAATCCCAGGGACTGAGAGATTTTAAACAACACTGCCATACTGTTTTGATGCAGTACACTACCATTTTTCACTTCCTGTGTATTACTAACTGGACACCATTTTCATTACATTTATTGTGAAACCTTTGCTATTTTTTATTTTATTTGGAGCAATAATTCAAGTAAAGAAAAACATAAATCCCAGTGCTCCACTTTTTCTCTCTCGTACAATCAGGTGTATGAGCTAGTGCCAGAAAATAATTTGGCAAAACTTTATTTAGGTCTGCGACAAAAAAAAAGATACTGCTGATGCTGACAACTTTATTTATTTTGAATAAAAAGGACACAGTTTCAACTATTAGAGTAAAACATAGAAATTAAGACACAGTGCAAGGATTGTAGTCCCTGAGGAGCAGGACCGGCCCGTGGCATAGGCAGTATAGGCAAATGCTAGGGGCGCCAGATAAGACACAAAATAAGCCATGAAAATACAACTAGGCTACTTCACACATTTAAAAAGGCTCTATTTTCTTGTCTCCTGCTTGACCCAGCGCATCACAACACAGCTGCTCGTTACCTGCTTGTTGTGGAGGAGGAGGGCAGGCGACTTATTAGAATTGAGTGACACTGACCGTACGAATTAATATCACGTTTATAAATGACGTGATGTAAAAAACAACAACAAAGCCTCCCGGAGCCCAGGGACAAAACAGAAGAAGAGGAGGAAAAATGTGAAAAAGACATGGAGGTAACGTGCTGCACGGATCAATGATTTATCTGTTGTAGTTAAGCTAGCTCGTTATGGATGGATGATAGTAACGTCAGTGTTTCCTAGCTCCAGTTAACATCAGTTATTTCCACTGTACTTTTATTAGGTTAAGATTATTCATGTTAAGAAAATAACCAGTGTAAGTAATACACTTCTTCTTTTGTTCCAATGTTGTTTGATAAACAAAACCTACTTTTATATTTATTGACATCTCTGCACTTAGTTAGCTTTCACCCTAGTCGATTAAAATGTTTATTTTCCATCTCCTGTTGTCATTAATAGTTTTAAGCTCTTGCCTTTTGTCTAAGAACATGAATGCATTTTGTGCTAGAGTTCCTCTCTGAACAGATAGTTGTGCATGCTGTAGGTCTGGTTGTAAGGAAAACGTTTGGGCTCACCTGAAAAACTATGCTGAGGTTTCTGTACTGCTCTGAACAGAAAATAATACTTTGTGTTCACACTATATTATAAAATGCAGATTGTTTAACAAATGGTCATCTCTCTCCGGATGCCATTTTAAAACATTTAAAACCATCCCCTGCTGTCCCTGGGCCGCCTGTGACCACTTCTGCTCTCTGTACTGTCTGGTATTGTTTGTTCTGTTACACTAGTTATTTGTATTTATTAGGGCCCGAGCACTCACAGAGTGAGCGAGGAACCTCTTGAAACCCAAGGAATTATTATTTTTATTTTATTTTGTGTTTATTTATAATAAATCTTAGAGTTATAACCATTTTATTCATGTTTGTTGATAAGTATTTTTTATATTAAAATAAAGAAATGATGTTAAATATAAAGCTGTAAGCCAGTTTTCTTAAGTGGATGAATATTGTCTTTGGTGGTCAAACTGGCTGCAATTTAAGGGGCAACGGCTGAAATCTTGCCTAGGGCACCAAAATGGTTAGGGCCGGCTCTGCTGAGGAGTGAAGTATCACTTTATCTTGACTTGACACATTCTCTCCTTGTGACTTTTAGTGTTGATATTTTAATGAAACATTTGACCCTGTTCATGTTTTGCCTTGGATAACATTATTGTAAGATGTAAGGATTTTTGTGTGTCACATTAACTGTGTGCATATTGAATTTTACCAAATGGTTATATACAATGTAATAAGTCTAGCTGGGTTTTTAATTGAACGACTCTAAAGACACCAAAAAGGAGAAAACTAAACAAAGGCAAACAAAAAGACAGATCAGTGGTCAGAGTAACAGTCTCATTCAAGTATTCAGGATACACTCTGCTGTGGCAGATGTCACGCCGTATTTGTGTCTCATGTATTTCTTTTGACAGGACAGGTGAGCGTCAAGCACTGCCCCCTGGGTAATACAGTTAAATTAGGAACATAATTAATCAGTACGAGTACGATATGTTTGTGTTCACACTGATCAAATGAACCAGACTTTGGGGGCAAGCGTTCTTTGATCCAGGCCCGGGTCCCTGTTGTGAAACCACCCTTAATGATTATTTATGACACAAATCAGCTGTTAACATTCCATGAAAAACTAATTATTAGTTTCAGCCTTAAAGAACAGGACAGTATTCTTTGTTATTTCCAAAATGTTGACAGATTTTTAATTAAATGTGTCCAAAGCTACTCTCAAAATATTCAATAAAGGTTTCAAAAGGACTTGGACTCAAACAGCAGGTTCAGTTCTATCTTTAGACCCCACAAAATGCTCCCCCAGCCAACTCCTGGCAACATGAAAGGCTCCGTGTTGAATGTCAGGTGGATGTGCAGAGGGCTGATATGCACCACCGACTATAGGAGCAACATTTTCCGTAATTGGGAAAATAGCCCCTGTATCCTCACACCATTGATTTTCTGTTTATTCATCCCTCAATTCCTGAAATCCAGCGGCGACACAGCTCCCAGAATCCTCCTCTCCTCTGGGAGCAGCTGTGCTCTGAGGCAGTGATGTTCCTGATAGAGGCTGCTGGTGTGGATGTGAGTTTGTTAGTGTGTGCCTGCATTAACGCGCCCTGGCTTCATCTGTCTTGCTCTTCATGTTCTAAGTGCAATGACTCATGCTCCAGCCAGGGCCGGGACACAAACACGGCTCAAGCTGCAAGACCACCTGCCAGGCCAGAGAGCAGGGCGAGGGGGGAAGAGGCTCTCGCTGACATCCATCTCGGCTCTGATTCATTATCGTCTTTATATGAGCAAAAGGTTTCTGTCTGTGGATTCTGGTGAGAGAGCATGTGATGCATTTGTCCGCCTACTTTTCCCCAAAGGCTCGGCAACCTTTCCTTCGCTCTCTGCCAACTCTAAGCACGGTTATTTAGAGTGATGCATTTCCCTCTGCCTTCCTGCTGGAGTGGACTCTCCATCACCTACACAAACACAAACTCGCACACACTGACAGGAGGGGAACACACATGCCCACAAGTGTGTGAAAAACAAACACATGGATGCTAACACAAACAGACACAAAAACACAAACCCACGCACACACATGTATACCTATGCCACTAGTGTTTAGCGCAGGAATTGGAGCGGAGTGCTTCACAGTGTCCAGGGGCAGCAGATTTTCTTCTGTGCAGAACAACTTGATTTCAGACAGGCTGTTATTTTGTTCGGGCAAAATGGAAAAGTTCTGCCACTCTCACTCTCTCAGGCTGTGCTCACACTAGAGCACAAAGTGTTGCAGTTCAGACCACCCTCCCCCAAGTATTGCAAATCCAAACAGTACAAAAGTGGAAATGCATGAAGAGTAACATTTCCTTTGAATTCTCAGCCAGGTCACATATATTTGGAAAATAAGATACCCTATAGAATCAGGGCAAAAAGTATGGTGTTCACAATGAAGCAAAGCCAAAAGTGAGGATACAGAGCTCAGGTGGGCGATAGCTTTGCGACAAAACTGGCTTTCCTGCACCTTTCAAATTCCTTGCCCTAGTTCTTGGTTTACATTTGGGATGGGAATTTTCAGAAATATAAACATTCAAGTACACTAATTTACTTTTAAGGTAGTTAAGTTTGATAAGCTTTTTAACCTTTCGTACTGAAATACAGAAACCTGCATTTAACTTTAATGTGGAATCTGTTCCTTTATAATCACAGCTGTGTTGTTAGTAGGGGTTGGGGTATCTTGTTGTATTTTTTTAAGTTGCCACAGCCAGTGTGATGTCACCAGTTGGTTTGTGGACGTCACTTTTAAAGAATTGAGTTTGCACATGGTACAGTAACTTCTCGTTCTGAAAACAAGTTCACAACTGCCTATTTGGACAAGGGGGTAGATATGTATTGATAAACCTCTAGGCTGTTTGAAAGGTAAATGTTGCTGTATATTATCAATCACAAGGTAGCCACACAGTCATTCATACTCTGCTGTAACATCTATTTTCCTAAATTGGACCATAAGTTACAGAATAAACATCAGGCTCTTTTAATGAAGACTTGAAATTAGCTTTTGAAACCTAAACTACTTCAGGAAAATATACACTGAGGTAATAAATCATGTAGAAAAGTATAAAGTATTTCTGGTACACTTACTATCACACCTCTCTTGTATGGAGTGGAGTCGCTCCACTGCTGGTCATCAGAAAGCATGTAGGCTTGGGGCACTTTTGCATTGGTTTATTTTTTTTGTTTCTATTTAATTGGCGGGATTTCATGCCTTCATGCCTTTATTCATAGGACCGGACAGAGGATGAAGTGAAAATCGGGGATGAGAGAGTTGCTGATGACATGCAGGAAATGGCCAAGGGTGGGAGTCAAACCTGGGGCCACCGCTTCAAGGGCTATAGCTTCTGTAAATGGGCTTCACGTTCAAGTTCTTTCCACTTCTGAGAAAGTTTATTTTAAGAATGTAGGACTGATTTTCCACTGAAATTATTTTTTCATGCTTAACTGACATTATCTCTATAACAAGATGCAGAGATGGAGAGACAGCCTAAACTGGCGAGGCTCAAATACAACAAAACCTCATTGCACAAAATGGAACCAAATAAGTGCTCATTAAATGCAGTTATTATGTTACGTCTACAAACAAAATTTCCCATTAGTTTCTCTCTTTAAACCATGCAGGTCTTTGTCTATTGTCTCTAATCTGGAATGGAAATGGACCGACGCTGAAAGAACTCTGATACGAGCAGAAAATTGGACATGACTGTAAAGTCCTGTAGAGTGAATGCTTCAGTATTGGTTCCACTCTCTTCTTCTGTTCTCCGTCCTTCCCTTCTGTCCTGGTTGAGGATCCTCTCCATCCATCCATATGGACTCATCTGCATTTTCAGGGTCTCTGGCAGCCAACGAGACTCTCTGAGGATCCTACTTTTAATGTTTCAGTGTTCAGCGGCCCGACTCCATAATTTACCAGCAAGTGTGGCCAGGGGAGCTAAAGCGCTAAATTGCTGTCTGGAGGTGTTCAGTGACTCTTAAAAAAAAAGAGACCCACTAAAATAGGTCTTGTGCAGGACTGCGCAGCTCAGTGCATATTTAATTCCTGGTTAATCAGAGGGGGGTGATAGCGCGTGTTAGCAGATTAATCCAACACTTTTTCATCCATAACAGGGGGAGATCAATGTCCGTCCATTTAGAGGGAGAACCACTGGCATGTGACTGGACATTTAGCACATCATTTACTTGCCAATGAGATTAAAAAAACATTAAAATCCACTACTCAACCATTATCTGCTAAATTCGGACCCCTGTCTGCACATTTTCCAATTCTTATGGACATAGCGGTTCTTCAGTTTGGTAATCTAAGTCATGGTTTTGTTTTCATAAATCAAGGTAGTCAGAAAATTATCTCAGTTTGAGAAGGTACACAAGACTAAATCCATCAGAGCGTCTATTTAGTGGTTTTCACAGACTATCAGTGTCATGAATGGTGACAGTAAATCTGTTGTCTCGTTTCTTTTCTGCTGAGTCTCCTTGCACTCAGCAGCGATGTCCCCATGCTCCGAGTTCAACAGCGTGTTCTTGATGTCACTTTGACCGTTTGTGTCAATACAACTCAGAGAGATTCCGCCACAGTGATGAATTACAGTGGGACTGTTCAAATGTTTCAGAAGAATAACTGTCTCTTTCCCATAAACCTCAGTATATTTTGATAACTTAGCTCTAGCTCTTAATGTTCTCATCTAAAGACTGTGGAAACCCTGATTTTTATGGGTGCCCTTGTCTGCTCACTCAGACAGAATTCGTTGCTCACTGACTTTATGCATAACACTGTACTCTCCAGCATGATTGTACAATCATTATTGTAAAATATTTTTTATAACACAGTTGAAAGAGGCCAAGGACATTCAGGGAGCTCCTGTGTTTTTTGAACATGAATTCTTATTCTGCTTTGGATGATCAACTGCGGTCAAAGTTTACAAGTTGGTAAAGTAAATGAGTGCATGACTTTTGTAAAGTTCATGGATGCATTAAAGACCAGATTATACTCAATTTCTTTTACATTTGCTCTTATAGAGAAAAACTGAAAAGAGGCTTCAGTGAGAAAAGGTTAAAGAAACATAACGGAAGGGAATTTTTTTACAGGGGAAAATATGGAAAAAATTTAAGTAACGACCAAAGTTAGTGGGTTTCATCTGTGCTGGGATGAATACTGTCAATCAAACCCTGTTGCAAACCAAACAACAGTACCAAGACCGCTTGAAAATGTACAGGTCAAAGTCTGTTTTTTTTTCAGACTCTGTTATGGTTCTTTTTTTAGTAAGAACAACTTACCTCGATCTGACCCAACTGCAGGAAGCAGCCACAGTGGGCCCTCTCTGTTCATCATTGCTAAACATGTGTTAAAGACCACAGGCATATCTGACAGATCTTCAGAAACAATCTCGGTGGATAAGCAACTCATGGTTCAGGAGGATTAACGTGGGCCTTCTACTGAACTGTCTTGATGAGCCTCACGCATTACACATTTTGGTCTGCTTGTAAATCTCTCAGCCCAAACACAATCACTGACTAGAGTGGCAGCGTACATCAGCGCGCAGCGCTGACGGACTGCGGCGCACACAGAGTTTGTGGAAAAGAGGGGTCAGTGTGAACACAGACCACACTTGAGGTAATAATGCAACAATGTAACAAATTGGTCCACGATTCGGACCAGAGCAAAGAAAGCAAGTCCCATAGGTCAAAAAGAAAACAAGTCAGTGTTGACTTTTATGTGTTTTTGTTCATACTGTTTTGTTGGTGCAAACATGTAACTCTAACCATTTAAAAAGTCGTGGTCATTTCAAGCAGTAGTTTAGGGAGAGCACTCTCTTCTCTTAATTTTGTATTCAGTGCAAAGTTTAAAATAAGCCACCTGAGGCTTATTTTTTTCCGTACCCATTCCGTACCCATTTTATTGTAGAGGTGTTTCCAGCAGTGAGATCATTTGGCTTCAATTGCAGATGGTGGTAACATGTAAGGTATAGGATAACAAGGGCTGGGCTTTAAAAAGTCCTTAATGGATGTAATGTAAAGAAATAATGGAGAACTGACACTGTGTATGTCACTTTCATTACCGGATAATTCACCATCAGCTCTCTAAATGAACTCATAAAGCACAGATAATGGTTGGCATCTGGTTAAAGAGCCACTTGTCTGAACATCCGAGTCTCTCAGAGTTAATTCATCTCTCCCAAAGCCCCCAGAGTCCTCCGACCACGAAGAGCAGAGGATAAATATGCAGAGTGCTGCCAAGTTCCCTTATTCTAATTTCATGCCTTTTTGTGTGAGTGCCACCAAAAATAGAACTGTCAGATTTCTAATTTTAGATGTTTTTATCCCACGAAAACACACCATTTTGTTTAAAAAATAAGAAAAGAAACCTTGGGTGGCTCCTCCTTAGAGACTACAACTGGTGGATGACCGGAAAATATGCAGGAATATGATTAAAACCAACGCAAGTAGCCAGGGTCAGAAGTTGCTTCACTTGGCAGCTGAATATTCATCAATTTCACCCTTAAACTGTGCAATGATTAATTGAACCTCCAGTGTGATTAAAATATGAATGAGTTCCTTTCAACGCCTTAACTCTCAGGGACGGCACTCCCAAACTGAGCAGGTCATGTTTAATGCATGAAGCACTTATTGGTTTATCTTCTTGAGACCACTTTCTGCTGCCAGGTATTCTCTTTTCACCGGTCGCCTTCAGGTTTCAGATCTACAAGAGTTATTTTCAGACAATAGATCAAAAGCTTTTGAAGGGTCAGAGTTTTCTTTGTTTGTTCTTACTTTCACTCTGTCTTTGGTTCTTTCTCCTCAGAAGAAAAGCAATACAGGAATCAGTGGCAGCAGGGTTAGGGAGTTGTGATTCTGGGAGCTATGGGGGGTGGGGGGGGGCTGGATTTTTTCTAACGATTTTTAATCCAACGGAAAGTAACAAAATGTCACTGCAGGAAATACATGCAATTGTCCTGGATATACACTGGAAATACAGTTAACTAAATGTTACACACATGAACAAATTACTCAGTACAAAAGGATGAACAAGACAAGTGCTTACACAAAGTACGATGGATAGATATATAGATAGATACTTTTTAGATGCCGAGGGAAATTCAAATCCTACATCCAGTAGGAGTTTACAAAGACAAGAATGACATGAAACGTTTGTTACATCTAAACATCAAACGCTGTCCCCCCTACTATACGTATATGCGTATTAACCCAAACAAAGATTTAAAGAAGCCCCTACATGAATGGATCAAAACTTGTGCAATTAAAAATAGACTCATGCAAAGACATGTACATAAACCCGTGCAGGGATAAAAATAGATTTAAATGAAACCTATAAACAGTTTAAAAACACCGGTAAAATTAGACCTGTTCATCGTGGTGTAGCCGTCCTGAAAGTTTATGTTGTTTATGTAGGTACAGCAGAGCCTGAAAGACGGTAGTGCAGTTTTTAAAACAGTCTTTAAAAAAACAGTCTGTGCAAACTTTAAAGGTGCTAAAATATTTTGTTTGCGATAAGCATTAAAGTGTCCAACTAGAGGCTGACTCTTAGGACAGCGGTGCGGATGGGAAATTGAAAATTTAGACCAAGAGTCACTGTGTGCTTTCCCCCTGCCATAGCAGTGAGGTGTTGTACAGGTGTGGCCAGGTGGACAAAAGAGTTCAGAAGTCTGTCCATGGAGGATTGTAACAGCAGTCTGCCTCTGAACACACTCCTCTGCCTGGTGAGGACAACTATCACGAACAATCAAAGACAACACAAACTATCTTTGTATTTACAAAATTATGACGTTATGAGCAAAATGAATGTAGCACTAGCAAAAAGTTCAAGATGGGAAAAAAAAGGGGTTAAGGCTAAAGATTCAAACCCTTACCTTGACCCAAATTCAGCTAGCACTCTGTGGAAACAGAAATACATAACTACTGTTAGTTAGCAGCTGCTAGCCAGATTTAGGTAAAGTTAGCTGGAGGCCAAACAACAACCTCACTTCATTGTCTCCATCAATCTTATTAACTTACTGTTCCACTGAGCCATACAGGGAGCCCATACAGGGCTGGATCAGATTCAGTTTCTTTGAGCCTTCAAATCATTTGGTCATCGCAAAAAAGTTAGTAGTTAAGGTTACAACTAACAGGAATTTAGATGAGTAGTAGCATTGTGTACGTCCACGATCAGCAGAAATGTTGAAGGGCTGGACATAAAAGATCAGTGCAGGGGAGCAGAGTTGCCAAGCGGTTATGTCGTGTGCGTCATGTGCAGAGGCTGTAGTCATAGTCTCAGTAACCGTGGGTTCGAATACCAACTTGGTCCTTTGCTGCATGCCCCACTCTCTCCTCCCAACATTTCCTGTCTCTCTTCAGCTGTCCTATCTAATAAAGGCCCCAAAAATATGTTGGCAACATTTGACGAAGGCTATATTTGCCGAAACACTCACTCCTTTTCGTTGCCCCAAGCTTTGTGTCTCGGCCCATTTGAGCATCCAACCAACCTGTGGTTTTGACCCACTTTTGGCCTCATCAGTCACACCGACGGTCCCAGAGACCCTGATTAATTCCCCAAGAATCTCATTTGTTTCTCCCAGGCTGTTATGTCATCATTACAGACTTACCTGCTTCATCGTGCTGGAAGTAGGAGAGCCACATTTGAATATTTCATTACGGCACTATAATACTTTAAATATGCAGACAGATGTGATTTATACAGGTCAGAATAGGCTTTCACACCCTTCTGTGAATGAGTACTATTGCTGCTGGTTGAACTCAGAAACCTGACATGTGAATTGATCTTTAAGCGATGAATAATCAACAGATGGGAAAAAGGTACGACCAAGAACAGCATCTCTTGTTCTTATTGGAGACAGCAGGTCAAGCAGGAGAAGGAGATGAGCCTTTTTTTATGTTTGAAAACTGTAAGCTGTTGGAGTTTGGATATTTGGGGGAAAAGTGTAAAAAATAGGCCTTGAGCAAAGTGTTTTTTTCTTTTTCTCTCCAAATTGATTAGTGGATCAGCGGGCTAATTCAGCCCTTAAGGAGCAACACTTAGACACAGACTCCCTGAGAGCTCCAGAATAAGCCATCCATAAACCACACATCACCCAGCGGTTAGCCAGCCTGTCCTCCCGCTCCACACACATCAGCTGCAAGCCTGCTGGGGAAAGAAATGAACCTCTAAAAAATGTAATGCACTTTTTTTTCCCCCTAAGAAGCCAGACAGAATAAAAAAAAAAAAAAAGGCAAATATGACAAATAAGAGATGCCATTAAGACAAACCACACCCAATGACTGTACATTTCCTCTCACAGTTCCTCCTCTACTCTGCAAATCCTGTATGACGCTAGAAGACCTGCATTTGTCAACTGAGACGCCAATCGTAACTTTACATCTGCTCTTTTATGCATCAAATAACTATGACGTGCAGTGCTGCCCTCTTCACCCTTGTGAAAGAGAGCTTGATCTCAATGGGTTAATTACCTGGTTAAATAAAGGTAAAATACAACTTATTAAAACTAAACTTATTATAAATGTGATCGCTTGGACAGAAATCAGCGTGATAAGAAGTATGACATAAAAAAAAGTGTTTAAAAAAAAAAAGTATTTGCGTGTATTTAAATTTTAAAGTCTGCCCCGGGGGATCTCGACCTATAACGCAGCCAGTCAGCAGGGGGAGCTCTACATCTTATGCCTCAATTCTTAGGAGCTCTTGTGCTGTCCATGTTTCAAATAGTCTATGATATTAACAATCAGCAGACGCACCTTTGGTACAATTTACATCAATGCCAGAAATGTCCGATTGCATTCTTTAGAAGACAATATGTCCAGGCGATAATCGTAACAATATTACCAGTACAACCGGTACCTGCTCATTAACTAGACTGACTTGGATTCAAATTGTGTTGACTGTTAAGCAACTGGTCATGGACCGAGCTGATGGCCGAAGGGGAACTCACACTCAGTGAGCTGCAGAAGATTCATTGGTTTTGCCCAAGGGCACTTCAACATGACAAATGTTGCGTGGGTGGATGGATTATTGGTTTTTTTGTGGCCACCAAACCTGAAACATTTTGGTTGCAGAGGCTTTGTCTGGCAGAGGTTCCATACTGGAAAATTAAACAGCTTCTTCCAATCAAAGTATCAGATGATTAAAAGGAACGATTCCCTATTGATTTCCTGTTGGAAGCACTCAGAGACATGTTTTGTTTATTGCTATTCTGCAAATCAGCGGAGCACAGCGGGAAGAGAGAGCAATTACAAATGCAAATTCCCAATAAGTGCCTGGAAGGTATGTTGAAAGGTCCTCCGAAGGATATAATTACAGCCTGGCTTGATTACATTTAAAGGGAGATGAGGGGGAAATATTACTGAATTATTCAAGCAAACAAAAAACACCCTGCAAGCACGAAGGAAGTGAGAATCAGTATTAATCTGACTAGAATCCTGGTCTGTCTTCACCCAAGAGATTGACATTGTAGGGGACCAAACTCTAAACCTGCTTGGTCTGCCTGCCTGGAAGCATAGCCAATAATCTCTCTTGTAAAAAAATGTACCATTCCTCATCAAAAGACTATTTCTGCTAAATAAGAATAATGGTGTCTTTTTTCCACCTAATGATGCTGAGAATGGAGATAGTGTGAGACCAGTTATGTGCATTATACATTTTAAAATAGAAGCCTCTCTGACATTAGCTGAGATTAATGTGAAGTGGAGTGATTGATTAAACTGCTTTTTAACTGGTCAGATGTCATCATTAACCTCTATACACTGTAAAAACAAAAATACATAATAACATACAATTCTAATTTAGTTTTACTTCAAGTCTTCAATATATACTTCAATAATATACATTTATGTCACCTCAACTAATTGAAAGCTTTCCAACTTTGAAAAGTGAATCATATTAACTTAAAAAATAGCAAGCTCTGTCGAACCCACCTTGCTCACAGAGACAGGTGGTCCATACATCTGTTGTTAGTGCAACAGAGGGCGCAACTGTTGTTTGGGCTCATCTGCACATGGGATGGAACATTGTCACAAGGCTTGAGCACTTTAAAAAAAATATGTGAAGCGTGGCTCTACTACTTCATATGCGTGCATAGTAAATTAGAGCCCCAGCTCTCTGAGAGGCTCTGAATGGAGGTTTTTCTATAGGAGGGGTCTCGCACGAGATTTCTCCTGAAGCTCCCTGACTCTCACACACCTGAGTCTTTCCCTCTTTCGTCAACAGCCACAAAAGAGCAGAAATGAAAGCAGAAAAAACAGCAAAATACAAAGCAAATATTGATGATTTTGTGTGTAGATTTTGGCCATGAAGGTGTCCAAACACTACATAAAAAAGACTAATGCAATCAAATCAACTTTGTTGCTAGTCTTTGACAAATCCAAGACATGAATCACTATTCAACTTATAATCTAGCATATAAAGGGTTACAATACTGAAAATAATTGAATGTTTGGTAGTTTTGAGCAAGTCGGAAGTTGTTAAACTTCACAGCAGAAAGGGGTTAATGTTCCAGCAGTAGTGTTGTTATACCTTGATATACTGTAGAAGAAGCTCGTCACGAGGTAGGATACTGCTCTCCACTGTGGCGGCGATCAGCTCTGGAGCCGACTCTTTGTCCAGCGGGAAGAACTCCACACTCCGTACACTTCCCTGTCAAAGTCAGTTCAATTAGAATGATTTCAGCCAAAACCAGCTTAAAATGCAGTTGGAAAAACATCAGTGACAAACGTATAAGATGGACGAGGCACCAAAGATATATTCCAATACAGTTTAATTCATGGATACACCACCACAAAGCATTATGTCTGTCTTAAATAAAACTTGTAAACTAATTATAACTTACCGCATCCCCAGTGGCGCTTATGACATTAGTGAAAGTAACGTTAACAGAGTTAATTGAGGACAAATGTCACTTTGTCACCTGAACCTTCACTTTTTACAGTTTCTTTTTGTTTGTTTTTAACAGTCCATTAGCTTTATATGGTTAAATGTTACATTATGAGTACTTAACTGTCAGAAGTAGATATGAATATCTAGTATCTCATCATGAGTTCACCTGTAACATATCTTATACACTTGTATATCGTAAAATGGGTTTTCATAAAAGACACACCTTCTCAAAGACTGAAAGTGAAAGTCTGCAGTTGTATTTCTTGTGCAGGTCCAGGAGCTGACGGAGGTGGGACACCAGGGACTTGAGATTCTCCACCTCTTTGGAATCATAATTATCCTCCTTAAAAAGAACAAAATTAAAAAATTAAAACATAGGTCAGGGTAGGCTATAGGGCTGCGCAAGCAAGTGCAGTTACATCATCTCAATGAAAGGATTTGCAACAATCAGATTGCTATCGTCAGAATTTATCGCAAGAAAATTTTATTGATGCAGACAATTTTTTTATTGCGTTCTTTTTTTAACCCAAAAGCATTGTTCAATTTAATAGAATCCTACAAAAAAACAAAAAAAAATCACTCTGGAAGAAGAAGAAGAATTTATACTTTATTGATCCCGCGAGGGGAAATTCGTTTTTACACTCTGTCTAGTAAACATGCTACACAAACATGAACTGAAATACACACACATGCACAAACAGGATCCTGTGGACATGCACTAATGGAGAGGTCTCAGAGTGAGGGGGCTGCCCTACGGCGGGCGCTCCTGAGCTTGTGGGGGGGGGGGGGGTTGGGTGCCTTGCTCAGGGGCACCTCGGCAGTGCTCAGGAAGTGGCCTGGCACCTCTCCAGCTACCAGACCAATTTCTGGACTTGGTCCGTGCCGGGACTTGAACCGGTGACCTTCCGATTCCCAACCCAAGTCCCTACAGACTGAGCTACTGCCGCCCAAGATGTCTCACTAATGATGAATGTAAAACCATTTTTAATACAGTGCGATGTAAAATAAAGTTGAAATAAATGCGAATCAGAAAATATCCTTCTTCCCAGAATAACACATGAATACATTTTTCATTACATTGTATAATAAGGCTGAGAGAGACAGACAGACAGGCGGACAATCAGTCAGACACTTCTTCACACCTCTAAATCAAGCTCAAATGTGATGGCAAACTTTTCAGCCTCTTCAATCATGTTTTTGTGAAGAAGTCTGCTAAATCTGGGACTCAAAGAGAATTCAACTAAGTCAAAATAATAATAAAAATATTTTACAAAATGGAAGAAACATAGAAATGCATCCAAATAAAGTTAAGTACCTGTTCTCGGACAAAGCCTCTGTGAAGCATCTGACGACGACAGAAGGTCTCTTTGATTATTGTTGAGAAACAAAAAAACTAAAGAAAAACAAAGACGGCTTAGTATGTTAAAACTTTTATCACATTCTTGAGTAGTTATTGAGCTGGCAAGGAAAGTAAAAACAAGATCTGCACAACAAGAAGCTCCCGTTTGAAGGATTTATTAAGTGACGTTTCGAGCCAACTGAGGAAGAGCATGTTGGCACTATGGTGTCTTGGTGTGCGAAATCAGAAGGAGTAAAATATGTTACTTAAATGTACAGAAATCTTTACATTTAATGCACGCAAGATCCATTTACCACTGTAATAAGTGTTGATTGTTTACCATGTTTATTTTTGTCTGGACGAGACAGGATACTGAAGACACATCCACAGAGTAACAAACAGTCATCGAGGGCAGGAATCGTATTTGCAGTGAGTTGATCTGAAAAATCATAAAGCTTTATGTTGAGTTCAGAACATCCTCGTGAAAATCACATATCACAGTTCTTTAAAAGTGTTAGTACAAATACCTGAAAGTTATCTTGTTTGGTCAGTGTAATCCTCTTCATGCGGCTTTTGTCTTGGCTGTGAAACAGATTTTTCATTATTATTTGAGTCCCATTTCTCTGTATAAATCACAGCTGTAGTATGTTTTAAAACACTGATACATACGCCACCATGGAGGCAGAGCCGCACTCTGTGGTGAGTTCAAAGTCATGAACAGCCAGATCGGGCCAACAGTGAATCATGACCAGGAAGTGAAGGTCCCAAAGACTCAGGGTATCCTTACGCAGAAGAATACTTGTCCAGATGTGTATCACAGCTTGAAGTGAGAGCACAGAACTCACCTCACTGTCAAGAACCATACAGGACATGCTCCGTCCGCTACTTCCGCGTCATATCTTACCTCAGGAGTCCCCAGCTCCCCCTCCCTTCTGACAGGGATAGTCTCCCACTGTGAGGAGCATATGTGAACAGCCAGGTCAGGAGAATCTCTGGAGCAGTCTTCCTGAAGTTATCTAGATATTTTCAGGAGTGCATGTGTGCAAATGGCTATAGAGAGTAAAATATAAACTAAAGCAAGTGCTGACGAACGGAGACAATAAACAAATAAAATAAAACATCACCATAAAAATAAGAAGGCTTTTTGATAAAAAAATAAGTCTTTCAAGGGGAATTCAAAGAAGATACTCATGTTGCAAGTCTAAGATCCTCAGGAAGGTCGTTCCATAGCCGTGGAGCCTAACAGCAAATGATCGGCGTCCTTTGCTTTTAAGCAGATCTTGGCCTGATAAGGGTCCATCATCCAGTGAGTCAGAACAATTTCTTTATCACCCTGGGAAGAGATTAGTGTTATACAAAATCTACACCAAGACATACAAGATGGTTTTCAATTTATCCAAAATTTCAAAGAAAGACTTTACTTAAAAGCATACATTTAAATTCACTCATCATAATTTAAGAAAGAATGTGTGACCTTTGATCCAGTAGATGTCGCCCCCTTGAGCACCAGCATTAAAGCAAAACAAACTGCTGTTTGACCTCACCTCCACTATTCTGAACCCTCCGCTCTCCTCCATCGGCACACCTCCAACCCTTGCGTTCATACGAAGGAGGTATCAATTAGAACACACCATAATTAAGCACCATTTAGAACAAGTGGCGGACAAAATTGTGATTTGCTTGAGGCTGGAATAACCTGTGGCATGCATTGTTGTTAGCAGGCTAACAACACATTTATACATTTTCAGGCACATTTATGTGACATCCAAATAAGCAGTGAGTATGTTATTATTCTTTTCTCTAGTCCTTGACTAAAACAACTTTATACGCAATGCCTTCCCATCCATGTAAACACAACTCCGACAACAGTACAGCTAGGGCCTCTCACTCATTGTAGACAGTCATGACTCAGAGAGACATTTACAGAGGATATACTTCATTTCTGCTGTATTACAGTATGTGTAAAATGTTGCACATTCTTCCTTTATCAAAACTCTGGTTCCCAACCAAAGTCCCTATAGACTGAGCTACTGTTGCCCAAACATTAGCATATTCAACTTTCTAAACATGACTAGTGAATGAAGAAGCAATATAGAAATGTGTGATTTTTTTTCAAGCACTGTAATAACACGGTAACTCACTTTTACCCAATGTATCATTGGCGGTAGAAGACACTGGCCCCGATCACCAAGTGGATTTCATGGCCCAGACTGAACATCACCGCTGTAGTATCATGTACAAACAGTAATGTCAAGTTGGTAACGTTTTGCCCTGGATGATGCTGCAACACTCAGGACAGTGATAACAGAACTAAAGTCATCCACATGTTCCCTTGACCCAATTCCAACATCCCTTTTAAAAACCATTTTTAATTCAGTATCAGAAGATGTCCTCGACATAGTAAATCACTCCTTACAGCTAGGTGTTGTCCCTACTGATTTAGACTGCCTTAGTTAAACCTCTTTTTAAAAAAGGGAACCTGGATATTTTAACCCTTAGTAATTTTCAACCGATTTCGAGAAGTCAGTTTTTAATCAGTTGAGTGCCTTTTTAAACTCAAACACTACATTAGAAATGTTTCAATCTGACTTTAGGGCACGCCACAGCACTGAGACAGCCCTGCTAAAAGTAGTTAATGATATCAGACAAAACCTAGACAACAACAAGCCCTCCGTTCTGGTACTACTTGACCTACGTGCTGCTTTCGATACAGTTGACCACCAGATTCTTTTAGACAGACTAAGTGAGCATGTAGGCCTTTCTGGAAATGTTTTTAACTGGTTCACCTCTTATTTGTGTGACAGAAAATGTTTTGTATCTATAGAAGACTGCAACCCTAAACAATATGAGGTCAGCAGTGAGGTACCACAAGGATCAATTTTAGGACCATTACTTTTTAATTTGTACATGTTACCCCTAGGTGATGGCATCAGACAAAACAGAGGTTTCAATCATCGGTTCAAAGGCCCAGAGAGAGAAACTGACACCCAAAGTCAAGAAGTACGGAATCTTGGGGTGAGCTTTGACTCAGATATTAATTTTAAGGCTTGTGCATTTTACCACCTGAAAAACATCAAAGTGAGGCCATTTCGCTCTCTAATGCACACTTTTATCACTAGCAAGCTGGACTAACGCTCTCCTTTCTGGTCTACATGAAAACACTGCTAATCAGCTACAGCTACTAAAAAACTCTGCCGCATGAGTACTGACAGACTCGAAGGAGAGCACACTTCACACCTGTTTTAGAATCTTTACACTGGCTGCCTGTTTGTTTTCGTGTTGACTTTAAAATTATTTTATAAAGCACTACATGGCCTTGCACCAGACTACCTCTCAGAGATGCTTTTAGTTTATGAACCAGGACAGCCACTCAGATCCTCCAGTTCCTGTCTTTTAGTTGTTCCATAAAGCAGGATAAAGTGAGTGGACGAACCGAAGTCTATCTTTATTTGAGACTGGAGCTGAGTGTGTGGAGCGGTGGGATTAAAATTCTGATTATCAGAAAATAAAAATTAGCACTTACAGAAGATGGTCTCAACAAACCTCTTTCAAAGATCCTACATCCATATTTTCTACGGCTGCAAAGACAAAAAGAGGAATTAATATTTAATTTGGTCAACAATGATGCTGCGATAAAAATCTAAAATCTCTTTAATAATGATCTCGACCTTTGCCAATGCAAGGTTTGAAATGTGGAAAAACCTGTCCTTTATGGAGTAGGAACACATTGTATATCCCTGTTGACAAAAACAGAACACATTGCCATTACGTCACGCTGACAAAACCATGCAGAGCAACAATTCAGAGAATAAACCTGAAACACAGACGGATCAGATTGTTATTTCCCCCGTGTTACATTGCACTGCTCCTTTTTTTTTTTTATTGATACAGAGTTTCTCAGATTCATATAAAAAGTTTACCTTCAGAACCCTCATATTTCTGTGTGAGGAGATAGCAGTACTTTTTCTTGACACCACTGGATGGTTTCTCTACCAGAGCCTAAAAAAGAAGAACCCACATCTTAATGTAGGTAATCCAATCCATTTGGATTATTACAACTGGAGCCATAGATGAAATCAGACAAACATTTCATGGCCAGACACAGGCCTTCACTTGTAGTGTGCCTTATAAACACTCTTACCGCGGGAGAAGGATTCTCTTGTGGGGGACCAAGCAATAAGGCATGAGACACAGGAGTAAGTTTAAAGAAACTGTCCACTGGATCTGATTGGGACTCCGGGATCTAGTCACCTGAGGCTGTTGGCCGTCTTAGAGGTCACTAGAGAGGAAAGTATTGCTCATCCACTTCTCTTCATCCAGCATACTTCTTATTAGCATTACTTCTGTTTTTCTTTCAGGTTTCTGCACCCACTCTTTGGAACGGTCCTTGCCATTTAGCCAACAGTTTGTTGTCATCACTAGGTAGGAGCACCAGCACTTTCTGTCCTGGGTCGAAGGATCTCTGCCTGGCTGACTTGTCGTACCAGGACTTCTGTTGCTGCTGGGCGTAAGTCATGTGCGATTGGGCCAGCTCACCCATTTTCTCCAGCCGCTTTCTCATCTGGATGACATAGATCTAGGAGGGAGGCAAGGGGAGGGTGGGATCTGCTAACGTTGTATCCTCTCTCAACAGTGCCAACGGCCACCAAACATCATGTCTATACGAAAGTTCAAATGGAAAGAAACCAGTGGAGGATTGGGGTACTTCTCTGTATGCAAAAAAGGAGGTAGGTCAGCCATTGATCCCAGTCTGTACCAGTGTTGTTTACAAACTTCCAGATAATCTGTTTCAGGGTCTAGTTAAAGCGCTCTGTTAGCCCATCCATTTGAGGATAATATGGTGTGGTCCTGAGGCTCCTGATACCCAGTAACTGGTACACCTGTTTCAGCAGAGTAGACATAAAGTTAGTTCCCTGATCAGTTAATATTTCACAAGGGAAGCCAACCCTTGAAAAGAACTGTACCAAACAGAAAGCAACTGCTTTTGCCTTTCTGGATTTTAGTGGAAAGACTTCTGGATACTTGGTAACATAGTCTGTTATAACCAGCATGTAACGGTTTCATGCTTTGCTTCTCTCTACAGGACCAACAATGTCCAGCCCAAGGCGCACAAATGGGGTGCCAATAATGGGTAGTGGTTTAAGTGGAGCTCTGGGGGTGTTTTAGCAGATGTTATTTGGCACTGAGGGCAACTTTCACAAAACTGAGCAACATCTCTGCGCAGGCCAGGCCAGTGGAAATGGTTTTTAATGCGAGCTGCGGTTTTGTGTTCGCTCAGGTGCCCAGCCTAGGGTACTGAGTGCCCCAAGGCAAGTATGGTGTTTCTAGCTGCTTGGGGAACCACTAGCTGCAACGCTGACTCTTGTTGACAATAGAGGATGCCATTTTGCAGGATATACTCATCACTTGATGTGCAGTGTTTCCCCTACCATTATATTGGGGGGGGGCCTTCATTGTAGGGATAGGATAGTGGATAGAGTCGGAAATCAGGGAAAGAAGTCATTTAAGGATACCTTTCCGATAGAAAAGGACATCTGTCATTAAAAGTAACACATGAACACCAAGATTCCTTCAAGTGTTTATGTCGTTGTGTCGCCGTGTCGGCATGTCGGCTTGTCCCCACCCCCCCAACGCTGTAAACCTAGGGGAAACACTGATGTGCATGATGTCCAACTCAGCTTCCGGCTCCTTCTCCTTTGCTTTCTGGAAAAGAGAGACTAAAGATGGATCAGTTTTCTGCAGATCACTTATATTACCTGGAACTTGAAACCCTAGTGGTAACTCTGGCTCAGTGCTGGTTGATGGTGTCACCACTGTCTTTTGGAATTTCTCCTGCCTTCTCTCTCTGCAGGTTTTCCGAGACTTCCCAGGTGTGGTCTGCAACTCTTTGAGTTTTCTTTGGATTGCTTGGCCTGCATTCTGTTTACCACAGCGTTACACTTTCTGCTTTATTCTGGCCCCAACAAATCAAAAAGAATTAGTAGGACTCTTTGTAGAACAGTATCAACATGCCAACATGGCAGCCTCAGTTGCTGAATCAGATCATGCTCTTTGATCCATACCTGAAGCTCAAGGGACAAGATTCTCAAGTATTGTTCTGGGATGATCATATCACTTACTTCTTGGATGCTTTTACCTTTTGGCTTGATCCATTTCCTAAAGAGCTTCTTGAGCCTCTCATGCAACTCTTTAGGGCTCTCATCAGGGTCGACGTCCAGGGAGCGGAATCTCTGCCTGTAAATCTCAAGGTTAATGTCATTTTTAGCAAGAATGGCAGACTTTACCCTTTCAGAATTAAGAGAGTCATCAATGTCCATATTCACATAAGCACCTCTAGCCTTGCCAGTAAGGAGTGGTATTTAGTTGAAACACAAGGACCTGCAGAGGCCTCAGCTTGGGCAGAATGAGTGCATGGTAATCAATGGAGCCTCCACATTTGAATCAGGTACTGGAGTTGTTCTGGCCTGAACTCCTAACTGCAGAAGCTGAAACTGATGTTGAAGTGCTGTTCTTGCTTTGCAGTTAGCTCATTATGCTTAGCCTCCCGGGCCTCTTGCTGACCCATGTGGGCCTGGAGAATGGACATCAGGTCTGACAGAGTTGGCTACTTACCTTCACCCTCAGTGCTTCCTACCACCCCAGAAGCACCATGGTCTTCTTCATCGCTGGCTTGCCTTTCCTGGGTATTCACTGGGCCAGCAGGGCCTCCTTTGTTCCTTCCACTTTTCCCACCACGATGCATTTGTCTTCTTATCAGGGTGAACATCGTAGAAAATAAAGAAAAATCCTGTGTCTTTCACTGAATGATCCCACCACTGCCACCAATTGGTAGGGACCAAGCAGTAAGGCACGAGACACAGGAGTAAGTTTAAAGAAATGGTGGGTTTATATTTTACTCAAAAAATAGAAAAAAAAAAAATATATATATAACACAATGAGACAAAAGGAAAACTTATATAGTGGTTTGGCCAAACCAACTCCAACACAAGGGGTAGACAAAATGGACGCCAAATTCATTACATACAAGAAAAATCAACTAAACCCAAATATATTATTATATATATTGTTTTTTATTTACATGACTGTATATGTGCATTACTCATCTTGAATAAAGCTTAACAAATGTTTTAAAAAAACGAGGATGGATGCGGCCGGTTCGGGTGACACCACTTCCATACTGAATGAATCAGACAAAGTATCTGCCTACTGTGCCACCTATTGAACAGTAGATACTAAAAGTATACAGCACGGATAGTAGGGACTGTACTATCTACTGAAAGATTGTGTAGGCAGTTTGCAATTAGGATGCACCCCAGGTCTAACCTTGGCCACAACCTTTGCCCAGACCAGGAAGTTTCCTCCCCCAACATCCAGGTAACTCAAAAGCAAGAAATAATGATTAGTACAACTGAAATGAGTGTTTAATCTTACAATGTATAAACTGTGCGCACTAAATCTAAACAATGCAAGACTAAATGCAAAAATAAACTCATAATGAACCAAAGTAAGTGTGTAAGCTGTTTGTATTGTTGACTACTAAATAAACATGTTGCTGGTGAGAATGTGGGTGAGTGATATTACCCCTGCGTGGCTCTGGCCATCACAGGGACATAGAACAAATGAAGGTTTCCATTTCTTCGCAGACCACCAGAAACTGTCCGTCCAGGCAAACATCAATGACGTCCACATCAGTTTCTGAAATGCAAAGTTTAATTATTTTCAATAGGTATGCAGCGCTTCCTATGTATCAACTAGTCGGAGATACAGCACCCTGCGTTCTTCTCTTAGAACTCACTTTAATCCTACTACCATTATTGCTCCCTTAAGTTTATATGTCCTGTATTTAAACCTACTTTACCTCGCTTCCCCATGTACCAAAAATGAATTAAATCACTCTCGTGTGATGATATGCTTTTACCTTTAAACACTGTAAACTTTGTGTTTTTGACAGGCAGGCCTTATGTCTTGGTTGCTGCCGACAGGCCGGTCTTGTAACGCCCGGCGGCCGCAGCAGCCAAGACACAAGACCAGCCTGTCGGCAGCAGCCATCTCGCCGCTATATTTATATTTTTTGCCATCTCTGTGGCACTGAAGAAAAGTCTGCAGCTCATCTCAGTGGCCATGAAGCAACATCACCACCTGCTCTCAGCTGTGGCAATGAAAAACAGTCCAGGAGAAAAACAAGAGGGAAACGGCGGGTCTCACTCAGTATCAGTCCGCTCCCAAGACGTCTGGTGCTACGCGCCGGATCCATTGTCCGTACATGCGCTAGCACAAAACTAACACTCGGGCTAACAAGCATTAGACGAGGAGGTTACAGTTAGCTTTCACACAAACATATAAATAAAGCTGTTAGCTGTTTAGCACCTTACTACATTCACTTTACCCAACACTTAACTCAGTTATTTAGCTCATGGCTAGTCAGATAGAAAACACACACGCAGTGGTGAAAAGAGAGCTCACGTTCCCTCCGCTTCTCTCAACTCTCTCCTGCTCTCGTCTTCTGTCCCGCCCCTCAACCAATCATAATTTAAGAAACGTGATGTCGCTCTAAATTTACCCATTAGAGAAAGGTAACAAGAACACATACAAGATAGTCTGTCTTGCCTCGTGTTGAGGGATGTACGTTTCAAACAAACTATAATAACGTGACTTTCTTAAAGTGACATAGCTTATATTATTGTAACTCTAGTGTTTCTACTAAACTATGACAACATTACTTTTTCTTAAAGTGACATAGCTTATTTTGTAGTAACTGTGGGGTTTCTACTACTATGTATATTTTAACTTTAGTTTACTTCATTTTAACACTGGGATTTATCCCTGGGTGACAGGTATACAGAGGAGGAGAGACTGCGATATCTGGTTAAATTGTCTTATTTGTGTGTTTATTTTCTCTGGTACGATGGTTGTTGCTGTCCGTTCTGTTCTCTAGAGAAATCAGTACGTACTCAAGTATAGATGCTTCACAAAGAGCCTGATAATTTGTTGAACCTTTTTTCCGATACGGGCCCCTGACAGATAGCAAACAGTGAGTCAGAGACGAGAGGAACTTACTGAGATGACCAAAGTGAAGAAGCAGCAGGATGACTTGATAACTCTGATCAAAACAGGATAATCATCTTATCAGCAACAACACTACTCCAGTTTGAACCACTGGAGGAGGAGAGACTGGGATCTGCCTGTACCTGAAAAAAAACAAACAGCATTTCACAATTACAAATCGGCACACTAGTGTTCACATTGATTGATTGGACTTCATTGTCAGACTAAGTCTCTGCAGACCAAAGCTTGGAATTTGGAGAGGTGCCATGTCACCTTCTGAGTACTGCCAAGGTGCCTCTGAGCAAGGCATCCCCAGCTCTGACATCTCTCCATTAATGTCTTATAGATCTATGTCCATAGATCATGTGTGTTATTCGGTCCTATCTGTGTGAGAAGCATGTCTCTCAATTACACAGGGGGATTAATAGAGTATGTAAAAGTAAAAGAAAACTAAATAAAACATTTGGGTGTAACATTGTATTGTACTACAGTAGTATTTTTTTAAATTCAGAGGGAAAAGATGCCCCATAAAGTCTCACTATAAGTCATGTTAATATTGACATGTAGTGATGTTACGTTTGACACCGAGGCTTTGAAGCGTGTGTCGAGTAGGAGGGGCATTTCTAGCCGAGGCCCCGTATCAAGGCTTGTGTCATTTTCAGAGAAGCGCGTCATTGATGACAAACGAGGCCTCACTTCGAGTAGAACTACGTCATTGATTTGTTTGTGTTTCGGGTTGTGGATAAAAGGAAGCGAAACCCACTTGTCATGTCTCCTTGTGAGTATGCGTTAGTTGGTTGTTGAGAGTTGGAGTTTTGGTTGTATTTTTTTCGAGAAATGGAGCCTGCGAGAAAGAGGAAAACGTCTCCTGTTTGGGAGCATTTTGAGTTATCATCTCCCAATAAGGTAAACGTTAAAAAATGTTAAAACAAATCATTTGTTCAGCGGTTCCAGGAACCGAACCCGAGCCTCTATGTCAACATGATGCTGCTGTAACCATTATGCTACAAAGCTTTCATGTATTGCCATGCTGAGTCGCTTCAATTAGTTATTACTATTTCTGTCACTATCATCATTTTCTGTGCTCACCAATGGCTTATTATTTTGATTTGAAGGTGAAGTGCTTGGTGTGCTTTAAGGATCTTTCTTTCAATCTTCCTTTTTTCCTGGACTTGTAGTTAACATAAGTCCTCAAACTTGTTGAACAATAGATTTATATATATTGTTGTTTCATAGGCTATATCTTGATAGGAAATCATAAAAAAAGGAAGATCACCGAATGATAATATGATTATATTAACTAAGGTATGTTATAAAGTAATATCACGTGAATCCTTATTGGTTACCGCAGTAGTACAATTTGCTATAACATGTCAGTAATGCAATGGTATGTGATGTGATCAATAATAATTTGGCTGCTCTAAATTGTTTTGACCAGTAGGTGTCACTAGTGTACACTGTGTTAAATGAGGCCTCGAGTAATGAATCTATTTGCGATACAATTGGCTGGAAAGCCTCATTGCTTCACAAAGCCTCATTTCGCCATCACTACCGCTCCCATTTTCCTCCCCTGACACAACGCCAAGACAGACAGTGTTGGTATACTCGTTCATGAGAAGCTCGATGTCGCTCCACATCGCCATTTCACGAGAACAAATGCCTCCTGGCTTTATAGACGGCCCCATTTACAAAATGGCCGCCGCTGGGTGCAGCACAACTCTAATAGTGGGTTTACACTTTTCTCTTAAAGCAAATAAATCTAAATAAACCCTCAAACTAACCTCAGATCATTTACTCAACTAAACTTTAATTAATTAAATTACATCATACCAGTAACTTAAACATGAAAGAAATGATTAGAAAGAAAATGATGCGATGACATCATCAAGCTGATAAATACCCAGGAAGTGCTGGGCCAGCCCTTTCAGCTGCATGGGACCACATGGGAAACTGAACAAACAGAGGTAAGTGTGGATAAGAGACAAACAATGATATTTTACAATTCCAGAAACTAAATAAAAATGACTGAACTGAATCAAGACTGTGTGTTTGCTTTAAGTTAATTGATACTTTGATGTGACTTTTACACACCTTACAATTATTATGAAGTACCTTTGCACACCTTAATTTCTCAGAAAGGTGGGCTCTGATCACGACAACTCAGCCTCTCTTTTATACCCATTTTCCTTTCGATACTGCCACCAATGTTGACAGAAGAATCAAAGCCCTGATTTAAAGGACTTACACTGCCCAGGGGAAATTCAATTAGACAGAAAAAAACACTAACCACCTTCTAGTGATATTGCAGAGCAGGAGATAGCAGCCTTTAATTTCGGCTCTTCACTTCTGCTCAACAGAAAGGAAGAAGCCAACATGGATGGGGTGGGGGGGGGATTAATCTCTGTAACCCATTTTGAGAAGTGTGTCTGTCTGAGCGTGACTGAAAAAAAAAATCTGTGTGACCTTTGGTGTAACTCTAAGAATGCTGATAATGATTCTCAGCGGGGAGTCTCGAGTGTAAATTAGGGCTGCTCTTCACTTTGTTATGAAGCATAATCAAGACTCTGCTCTGATGCCTCTAAATGGAAATTAGCAGGAAGGAGGCAGTGAACTGTGAAGGGCTGGGGCATTACAGGGACAGGTGCTTGCTCATACAGATAAACTAACTCAGTGATACGCTCCCCATGTGCACAAAGACACACTAAAGTTGCAGTTTAAGCACACACTCTTGACCTGTGTTGTTCAGCAGACGAGTTCATCCGAAGCACTTTCCAGTCCTTCTCAGTATAAACACTTTAAATATGGAGAGGCCTCCGACTGAGATCAAACCAATAACCCTGCTGCTGTTTGTGTCTTTCCTTACACACTGAACTACACAGGCCGACTGTCATCTCCAAGCAGCTATAATCAGCGGTACAAAAAGTGGCAAAGACAAACTCACAGTAAACACAATGAATAAATAGCTAGGACTCGCAACCGGATACTAGAACAACTCTGAAACTGAAATATTTTCAGCTAAAGTATGTTATCTCATGCTGCATCCACAAAATCAACAGAAATACAGAGATTTGATGTTTTGAATAGAAAAGTAGGATACAATTTGCAAGTGTGTCAAAAACTGCAGTTTTTCAAGTGGCCACTTGAGGCTGGCTCCAAGATGAGTCAATCCCAATTAAAATACCCAAATTAACTGCGCAAATAAACATGTTTACTGCCTTGAACTTTTTTTTCTCTAAAGGAAATGTCTCATTGATGAAACCGGTATGGAGTCTAACTATGGGCGATGACAATAGGAAAGATGAGGTCTTTTATCATACATGTAAAATGGAAGAAACATCGATATCTGAGCCCCAGCGATGGCTACTCCCTTTGAAGACTTGAACTTTTAATACATTTGAATCTTCAAGGTGTCTTCAACAAGCTGGCTATAAAGGGTGGGATCAGATGAAGCCCCAAGCAGGAGTTTGTCCAAATATGGACCATGTCAATTTAAAAAAAAAGGGGCCTTTAAAATTAAATCAAAAATCAAATAGTGACTCACCTCCTGTTGGGTTTTGATCATGGATCCAAGCGACTCTTTTATAGGTCCAGTCAAAATGATTAGGCTTACCTAAATTCAAATGCTGCAGGGGCTGAATGCTTGACATATTGTAGGTGGCGCCACAGAGTCATTTAGCCACGCCCCCTCATCAGACTTGTAGCAAATATCTGACCTTCCCTCTGGGCTCATGTCTATACAATTGTGTTAGTGTACCTGTATGTTAAGCCCCTCTCAAAATAATTTAACGGTTGCCATGGATACAGGATTTCAAGCAGACCTTTAAGCCTTTTAAGGAGAAGTTTTTAGGATGTTGTAAACCAATCTGTCAGGGAATACGGTCAATCTTGTAGGAATGATAAGTTGTAATTCTGTTGCAGTGACTTCCTGTAGTCAATAGGTGGGGCTATGGCTATTTAAAAAATGGAAGATATGAATGTGTTGTCATATTTATTGGTTAAACCAAGGGGCTGAACATTTCAATGGGGCGCGATGAAAGCCTTTTTGTCAAACCCATTCAAGAGAGCATAACAACACGTAAATGTCACATACTTCTATACTGTTTGTGTGAAGTTTGGTGAGTTTGTGGCAGGCTAAAGCCAGAATTTCTTCTACTCCTATAGGGTCCTCACATGGCCTACAGAAATACATCATGCTTATTGCTTTACCTTGACTTAAGTATACAGCTAAGAAAAAAAAGCCCATTCTCTCCAATCCAAGGCCCAGTCAAAGTGCTGTTTGCGAGTTTTGTGCTCAAACCCCAATTTGGTGATGGTCCCATGACATTTACACTGGCGTCTCTCTGCCTTTACCTTACACTAGACAAATTTCAGCTCCCCTCTCCAGCTTCTGTCTCCCAGGTCACTTTCACTTCTCTTGGAGAACTTTCATAGGTAAGCTGAAAGGTATAATAAGTAGAATTTTATGACAATGTTTACATTCAAATATCTAAATTAATTAAAATGGACTAAACCTATGTTATATATCTTTTTTTGTTGGGTACTTATATTACCTCAAATATTTCCAACGGTTATCAAATAAATCAGTAATTCTAAAGATGTAACGGGACGTGTCTTGTCGCGGAAGCCTCCATGATGAGCCGCCATTACAGACACAACATTTTTATCATTGCCAAGGACACACGGATGTTGCGTCAAAGACAGAATCACTCCCAGCCTCGACATCATCTTTTGTCATTGTTTTGATTGAGAGCCCCCTGTCAGCTGATTTTACATACTGTGTGTTTAAATTTACATTCTCTTTCAAAGGAGAAAATCCTCCAGGTTTTTTTTATTGTTATTTAGAAGAAGAATAGAACTTTATTTGTCCACAAAGTGGAAAATTGTCTTTGGCTTCACAAGAACAAGACAGAAAAAAAAGAGATAATAATAATAACTTATTTAAACCTAGCTTTGCAGCATCAGCACAGGCCTGATTTAAAATGGTTTCATTGAATCTAGAAGCATGAAACCTGTAGATGATCATGTAAACTGTCCAGTCGAGTTAAATCTGTGACTCCCAAGCGTGGCTGTGTGGAACAGTATGAATAAAAAGCAGGGCATCAGGCAGAAAGCAAATGCCTGCTCAGGAGTTTAATTAATAGGATAAAATAAAGCTTAAAAGTAAGACAGATGAGATGGTAAATCAACAGAGATTTACACTTTGTAAATCACACTTTGTATCAGCTGCTCATCAAGAGTGTAACCCCGCTCTGTGATGTGACGCTGCCTGGCCAAGGATCAAATGTGGTTACAAGCTGCCCTGCTTTCAGCACCCGTCATGTCTGCGTATGTCTCAGCGTCCAACACCAGCAAACCACAAACCTCAAGCTTCACCATCCCAACTGCCAACTCCAAATATCCCTCTTCCTTCCTTCTGCACCTCCAATTTGAACCTGTTACATATGGCCAACTGCTAACTGAGCTCCATCGCTTCAGCATTTACTCGCTAGAGAGCCGATTGAAAAGAAGGGAATGCTTTCTGCTGTGTCTTAACACTTTCTGGTTTGAAGACCTGATTTGTCGGCCTGCCCTGCAGCGTCTTACCCAACAAGGACCCTGGGATGTTGTGTTACCAAAGGTTGTATTTGAAGCTTTGAGTCCTTTTGTTTGTGACTTTTTCTTCTTAATCTCTTTTGGAGATTAAGCTGAGGGGGGAAACACAGAGCATGGAGTGGAATGTAAATACATTTTTTCGCTGGGCAGAAGTGGATTTCAAGCCAACATTTGGGTCCAGAGGTGAGGGTTTTTACATCACAAAAGGCCAGGGATGGATTAGGAAAAGAGCTACTTCCTGCCCAAAGAAAAGGGTAGATATACACTGTGGTATCAGAAAAAATGAAAACACCTGCACAATGTTGTACACAACGATAGATTTATTTCTAACCTAATTTACACGTTAATCTACTCCTTTATTTATACAGGTAGTCATGTAATGAAGTTAATGTATAATTTAGAAGGCCAAGAATCAAACAGATAGTCTCATGACACTCTCCATATAGAGTGGTTCTACAGCACTCTTTGTAATGTTGTTCACAAAGAGACAATATTAATTTAGTGTTGGGCAAGCACTTAGAAATAGGGGCAAGAGAAAACGCCTCTTCACCAGGCAGAAAGCTGTTAATATGGTCTCAGTTTTGGATCGGGATTTTTGGAAGTATCCCCTTTTTATGACTCAGGCAGTCGCAGCCTCAACTCGTATCACCAAAACAAACATGGCGGCAGCAGCAACAACTGCATCTTACTTCTGGAGGGACAAAGAAACTGAGCTTTGTCTTTCAGTAATGAAAGTATTAAGTATAACTGGAATTTAAGATCTATTTGTGGGCCTTTTTTATTGTAGAGATAGGACAGTGGATAGATGGGGAAGAGAGAGTGGGGAAGGACATACTGTGAAGTAGCCACAGGTTTGATTCAAACCCAGACCATCCGCTTTGAGGACTATAACTTCTGTACATGGGGGCTCATAACCAGGATACTCAAGTCAATGTCAAAGCCCTCAATAATGAACAGCTATCAACTTCCTGTCACACTCTAGCCTTGACAGGTTCAAGATAAGAGTGCTGCCATAGCCATCAGCTAGCCCAGTGGTTCTCAAACTATGGTACGTATGCGGGCTCCCTGTGGTGGTACGCAAAGAAATCTCCACAATATAAAAAAAAAACCTGTTCAGCATAAAACAACATTTTTTATTTTTGTCATACTCTTATCTGATCTGTCTTGTATCTGTTGGGTTGTATTAATATCAAATGTGTTTTGCCCTCTAAATTAATCTCGTTTTTGCAACAACCAACTTTAATCTGCTCAATTTATGCTCGCGCACAGACATAAACAACAACAGGAGTACGCCTCACGTTTTGAAAAGTTCCGCTCGATATTCCATTTTTATTTCAGTCCTGAATCAACAGCAAGCAGCTGTAGGCCTACATTAACAGATATTTTGTTATTTATTGGAGTTCAGCACAATCGGCAGCAAGCAGCTGTACATAACGGAGCCAGGAGAAGCTTCAGTTTTGATGCATGTACGGACAGTCGCTCACCCTCTCTCTCTCTCTCTCTCTCTCTCTCTCTCTGTTGCTCTGAAGCTGATGTGATTCTGCTCTATTTTGCTGTCTTAACACTAGGACCACCAACATTCTAGACCCCCCTCCAAGCGCCGCAGCCGTCTTTCATATGCAAATGAAATTGTTTGTGCTCAGAAGCACACAAATAATGCATTTTTTTGATGAAGTTAAATACAACTTACTTTTATCTACAAACCAAATACACATACACACATACCTGCGACAAAAGTGCTCAACCTTTACGGTGCACTTCCCACTCACAGGGTGCTCGCACCCCTTGCAGGAGACAATGGTCATGTTTTTCTTGCAGTGCGTGTTTGTCTGACCTTGCCTCCTTCTCAGCTCTTGTGGATGTTGTGGGTCAGTGGGCACTGACGTCAGACTGGCCTTGACACGCAGGTGTTCCTCTCTCTGTTCCTTTGCCGGCTCAAGAATGAGCATGTATCTATCTGTCTATGGTCTCTATCTATCTATTTGCATATCCTATCTATCTGTCGCTCTTTGTTAAATTCCTGCGCATATATATGAAGTCTATAAATAGAAACAATAACTAATAAAAATTAAAACGACGTGCGAAAACAATTCAGGGAAATGTATAATTTTCAACTGCCGTCAATATGAAGGCGGTGACGGTTAGAGGTATAAATGCTCAGAAATCTTGTGTGTTTTATTTTAGTTACACATAGGCTTCAGAAAACATACAGGACACATATTTAAGAAAAGTCACTGGATGAGAGGCTCGTACGTTTTTATTTAAAAAGAGTTATTTGTATTATAAAAACCCAAACCCTTCGTCACACGGTCTTGGCGGTTCTAGTGTAAACACTCCTCAGGAGTCAACCCAGTCTCATGTCAAAATGTGTAATACCTACATTGGTCCACAGCGCAAAACGTAGTATTTTCACAATAAGGGCTCTAAAAAATCTAAAAGTTTCCTTTTGTCTATTCTTTTGTATAGGCATACCTCAGGTCACGTGACTGCCCAGTTTTCCCCTGGCGAAAAAAAAAACATGGTGGACATCCCTTCTATTTTCGGCGGAAAATGCAATATTTTAAGATAGTTTGAGGCTTAAGTGTCGTTTTGATAATCTTTCTGGCGACAAATGTACATTGTATCTTCATAATCTTCGTTCGGTTTATGGTTATGATCTTTAGTTTGTTCGTTTCTACGAAGAATCTTTCAGGTCTCGCTAGAAAAACGTTGGACTGTTACGTTTTCTACTGTTTCTATGGTGGTTGCTATGGACGCTATCAACAACGAACCGGAAGGAAGTGGACGTTCGGTTCGCGGCTCTTAAAACGGGCTACATCAGACCCTAGACATCAAACTAAGCTCCTATGCAATAAAACGATTGGAACAGATCGATGCATATTAGCAACATTATAAACTATAACATGTAACAATAAATAAAGACAATACTGTACAGTTTGTGTGATTTATATGATTTCATAATTTTATTTAACAAAATAATCCTGACGGATTAGATTAATACCAGAAAATGCAATCAATAAAGTAAACGGCGATAAGAACTACAAACGGGCGCATGACACTGACATCAAATAATGACGTATTGATAATCCTCACTTGTGAGCGACCTCTTTATTAGATCTTTCAGGGGGTATTTACTGATGTTTTTTAAGGTTGGTTGCAAAAACACAATCTGTGTTAACCAAAGACCCCATTCCAGGAATCTAAGCAAAAACCCATCCAAAAATCCCATTATGCTATGGTCTGCCAGTGTACTGCTGACATGCGCAAAAAACAACTTCCCAGGTCTCTTCTAAGAGATTTTGTGAGCCCACAAGTCACTTAAGGCCCCACTCTCAATTTGCCAAACCTTTCACAATTGAAACACTTTTATCAAAACATCAAAAAGGGTGTTAAAAAGTGTGAAAATGTTCCAAAAGACAGAGGGTCATTCTCCACTATATGCTGTATGCTTTGTGAACAAGACTGATGTTAAATACTCCTTTTACTCCTTTTAAAGGTGCTGAAAAGAGCTAATTTGACCATTTGAGGCCTAGCAGAGACGTGGAGCCTTTTGACCTGTTCAACCCTGTTGCTCTTTGGCTCTCATAACAAGCACATGGGATGTTTCAAAGATATGAAAGACATTAAACTGAATATTAAAACAATGACTGATGACAAATTAGATAACTCTTCTATAAGGAAAGAAAGATAAAAAAAAAAGTACTAGGATGAATTAATATGGACAAGAGCATAAGAGATTTTTACTTTTAACCATCATTCTAAACCAAGCACTTAAGGCTGTCCTCCAAGCATATAGTTCCCCAGATTCTATGATATACTTACACCAAAACAAACAAACAAACAAACAAACAAAATAAAAAAAATAAAAACATTTTATGTACTGGGCTTTGAAAGCGCTCTATGAAAGTATGACTGCAAGACCCCATGCCTATGAAATGAGAATATTTAAGTTTTTGGCTTAGAGCTGAACGACATACATCGTTGGAAAGGTCTCATCCTGGAGAGTAACATATGTGAAGATGAGGTTTCAACATGACCCCTGTTTTGAAATAATGCCCTTTGAACCTTGACCCAAGGGCATGTTTGAAGGCTTATACCTCAGCAACAAAAGGGGCTACAGACATGGGAATAACTGTTTTAGAGAGGTCTTGGAACAAAGTATCATGTGAGGGTAGTCAGCTCACCAAAACAACAGGGGGAGCTGCTATATATGGTTAAAATACATTTTAACAAATGTATCAATTATTTTTTAAATATCTGATAACATAAATGTGTTAACCATCCAATTAAACTCCCCTGTGTACCCTCAATTAAATATATATTACTTTTTAGGATTAGGACTAGGATTATAAAAGGCTTACAAAAGATATATTCACTGACTATGTCACGGATCTCGTGTGGCCGAAGTATTTATTGCATAGTTCATATATGATCTATGTTAAAATAAAGTATCAGTTCATTTCGGATATTTTGACTGTTATTCTAGAAACGGGAATTTTGGTAGTTATGTCTGGTGTTGTGCACAGAGGGAACATAATTAGGGTTGTAAAAAATGTATATCTACCCACTATATCAAATATTTACTAAAGCCGAATGGGTTTTGTAAAATAATCTAGACTTTATATATTGTAAAAAAGTGATCAAATCAAACCTGTTTTAAAAGATAGTATTAATCTGTCAGGATTATTTAGTTAAATAAAATTATGAAATCATATAAATCACACAAACTGTACAGTATTGTCTTTATGTATCAAGGATTGTTACATGTTATAGTTTATAATGTTGCTAATATGCATCGATCTGTTCCAATCGTTGTATTAAATTTGGTTGTAATGAAAGACATCCATAAAAATGTAACAAAAATCATTATTTATTGCATAGGAGCTTAGTTTGATGTCTAGGGTCTGATGTAACCCGTTTTAAGAGCCACGAACCGAACGTCCACTTCCATCCGGTTCGTTGTTGATAGCGTCCATAGCTATCACCATAGCAACAGTAGAAAACGTAACATTCCAACGTTTTATCTGGCGAGACCTGAAAGACTGAATAAACGATATCATTCGCAATGGATTGTGGGATGGGTAGTTCCTTGACTCCGGACGAAAATGCTGTACACAGTCTTGAACCTATACCTTTGTTTCTGTTTTTAACGCCATTTTGGTGCCAAATTGAATGTACTATAGTCACGAGTGTTGGGGTAGCTTGTTGTCTTGGTCCCAGGCGCCAATCTCTTGATATAAGGATTTTGTGAAAAATCGATGGAGGATTTGAATGGGAAAATTTAATTCCGGAACCAGAGCAGCCGAAAAAAGAGCCACGAACCGAACGCCCACTTCCTTCCGGTTCGTTGTTGATAGTGTCCATAGCAACCACCATGGCAACAGTAGAAAACGTAACAACCCAACGTTTTTCTAGCGAGACCTGAAAGAATCTTCGTAGAAACGAACAAACTAAAGATCATAAACATAAACCGAATGAAGATTATGAAGATACAATGTACATTTGTCGCCAGAAAGATTATCAAAACGACACTTAAGCCTCAAACTATCTTAAAATATTGCATTTTCCACCGAAAATAGAAGGGATGTCCGCCGTTGTTTTTTTTTGACATGAGACTGGGTTGCAGGAGTCAAGAGGGATTTTTTTTAAAAGGCAGTTTTGCTATGTTGAACGCAGAGACTTATAATAAAGCGGCGCTAAATATTCTCAAACATGTTGTTGGTATAAAGTTGTCATTTTTATTGTGCTGCACTTTTTTTTTGATTTGGGTAAATGTCAGAGTTGTGTTAGTTTAAGTGCCAGTTCTAGCGCTAGCCCTTAGTAGTCCTATAGTGTGGCTGCCAACAGTCAATAATAAATAACCTCCTGCGTAAAATGTGTGTAGAAATAGGCCTACAGTGTATTTTAACATCTACCATAATGGTGGTACTTGGAGAGCCAAATATTTTCGGAGGTGGTATGCAGTCTAAAAAGTTTGAGAACCACTGAGCTAGCCAATAGAACAACTGTGATGTGGGGCACTGGTTGAACTAGCGGTTAGTTTGCGTTCCCATACGAAGCTGCTGTCCCATGTTTTTTTCTCGCATGTTATTCCCCACTCTCTCTCTCCCTGGTTTCTGAGCCACAGCCCTATCTGACTAAAAGCCCAAAAATAAATTCCTTAAAAAGAACTGAGATATGTCTAGGGTTGCTTAAATATTTACAATTAACTTTGTCTTATTCTACACTTTTTACTACTCTACAAAAATGCACATATTACAGTTTGCCAGTTGAGATAGATTGTAGTTTCAGTGTGGAATATACAGAGTTGTTATTTGGCTCCCAGCCTCTGACCGTGTCACTCTCCAATCTCTGCACAGCATGGGAGTGTACAGCTTAAAATGTGTAGCAACAATTACAATCTGCCACCTATAGAGGAAAATAGAATCTTCCTGTGCTGGGTTTCATTGTGTAATAAACACCGCTGTTGCACTTGAAGTATTACTATGACTATAATCTGATGTTAGAATTTGAAAATCTTACAGTGCTGAGGTGGATTTAGGGAGAAGTAATGGAATCCAATTAACACCTGCCACCTGCAGGGTAAGCATTGGCTGTGGCAGGTAAAAATATCAGGCCGTCTGCCACCATGACATGTAGGCTTTTCTTAATTTAAGAAAAACTATTTTTAAAATAGCATGTTTTACATGAAGAATAATCAGGGATTAAAGTGACATGAGTTATTCAAAATAAATCCATTGTCAGGTATCTCTGACTCAGTGTTTACGAACCTAAAATAAGTGTCAAAATGGATGAAAAATAAATCTTGGGTAGAAATGCTCAGTATGATAAATGGTAAATGGACTTGATCTTGTATAGCTCTTTTCTAGTCTTCTGACTACTCAAAGCGCTCTTACACCACAGGTCACACCTACACATTCACACACTGATGGCAGAGTTTGCTATAACCGTTTTCACATATGCACTCCGGATAATATCTAGATAATTGCAGGAGGACTTCTCCGGAGATTCTCCTAACCTAGCCGTTCACATATGCTCCTAACAGCGGGGGACTATCCCTGTCAGAGGGGAGGCGGGGCGGGGGATTTCCTGAGGTAAGATGTGACGTAAATAAACAACGCAGAAGTAGCGGCCGAAGCAACAGAGTCCGCTACACAACGTTATAATGAGAATATTTGCCTTTATATCAATGCTATGTGTAATCCAATGGAATGACAACATCCACCAAAGAGAGGAGAACAACATACTGACGAGCAGAAAACATAATGCAGCCGTTTAATTACGTGCACGGAGATCGTAGAGGGTGCAGACACTTTAGGCAGTAACTGTATAAACGTCACTCGGGTCCCATTTGCTCGAATTGAAATTTCCAGAGTATATGCAGCGGCGTTCCCACATCAGCTCACTTGTACTTTCTGCGGATAAAATACTAGGGGAGTGGCCGGAGAAACTCCGGGTAAAGTCTGCACGAAAAATGCGGCTGTTTGCGTTCACACATAGCCTAAAGTCCCTCCGGGTAGCCAAATCTCCAGAGTTTTTCAGGAGATTTCCGGATGTGTGAAAAGGGTTTATGTAAAGTGTCCCATTCATACACATTCACACACCGCTGACGAAAGCGAGCTTTTACCTTTGTCTGATCATCCCTTAATGTTTTATATGTTTTCCAGACATTCATTTAGGCTGTGGTAGAACAATAACGAGTACAAAACCCAGCTGAAGGTAGTTTAGGGAGCCGGGGAGAATTAAGCATTTCCAATAACAGAGCTTCACTGTCTTGTCACTCGAAATCTCAGCTGAAGGTTACAAAGGAGAGACAGGCAATGCTTAGTAACACTTGAGAACAATGCTCATAAATTATGGCAATTTTGTACAAAGAGTAAATTATATATTACTGATGACAACCATGTCATAACTCACAGAAAAAAAACAAGGCTCGACAGAATTCCCTCAGTTCTTCCACTTTGAACATGTGCCATGTTCTTATTCAGAAGTGTCTTTGACTAAGAGCTGCTTTTCAGGAAGAAAACCTGTATACACATATTAGTATCATGAGTTAAAACAATGGGAGTATCATGGTCAGTGCCCTTTTCTCTCACCTTAAGGAGCTACATTAAGTTGTCTTTTTATTTAGCTTTCAAGTTTTTTTTTAGAGACACTGCTGCTCTATCCAAAAAGGAGAACAAGATTTTTCTACTGTGCCCAAACTTTCATAAATAAAAGAGCAGGTGTAGAAAAATAGTAGTAACTGCAGGCTCGTCTGGCCACAGCTGTTTATTTTTTTTGGTCCCAGTGAAATCTGCATCAGTGACATGAGTATTTTTACCCATATGTTCTGGGTACATGAAAAAGTGGTCTATAGAAGAGATTGGCTCTGATGTGATTTAGTTTAATCTAAGAAGTTATAATTTGTAGAGAAACAAATGGAGGTTATGACCTTGTCAAATAGTTGGAAAACAATGCAGCTGCCAGGACATCACCGGGGTTGTCAAGTAGGAACCTCCCTTCACCGGTGTTTCGTCCGATTAATCCCATAAAACCTCGGGAAGGGCAAACAGTGAGCTCTGGTGTCCCACAGCCATTCATTGCAAAAAAGAATTGATCATATAACTGTGGGACCCTTAGTAATGCCTTAGTAATGTTTATGGACACTCAGCACCCCCCATTCTCATGTTTTATTTTTGTTTTTTTGTGTATTATCTTGCTCAGTGATAATGTGATATTTATTCATGTACAAAGGCTTTTGATGCCATGCGTTATTCAGTTGACTCAGATATCTGGTAATATGTAGCCACACTGAATTAATGTGCTTGTGTTTCTATATTTCCAGAGAACTAGCTATACTATTGGCTTTCATGAAAGCCATGGTCATGAATTTAGAAACAAAATAATACATTACCTTTTAGACCAGAGGGCCTTTCACGTTTGGCATATTTCTTTACCATTGGGATTATTTCATCAAAACACCCTCAGTGATGTGTTAATGGAAAGAACATTGTTTATTCATCAAGCTGAAGAGTTGATGTGATATCTAGTGTTGTGGTACTCGAAATCCATCTTGGTCTCAAGACCGGTCTCGAGACCACTTCTTGACGGTCTTGGACTTGTCTCGGAATCTAAAGCACTTTTACTCGGCCTTGTCTCGGTCTCAGACTGGAAGGATACTGAATTGTAAATCAAGACCAGTCAAGACCACCATTGACAGACAATTTGTCTACCTCATTACTCTGATTAGAGGGAAAACGACTCTTTCTAAAAGAACAAATAACTTTAATTCATTCATAATTAAATTTCACTTTCCCGGTGTTACGGTGAGTGTCACGCCCCCTGCAGACAAGATGATGATTTTTCTGTGATATTTATGGTCTTGGTCTTGTCTCAGTCTCATCGTGCCTTGGTCTTAGTCTTGACTGGGTCTCGATCCCTAAATGTCTTGGTCTTGTCTTGGGGCACTCTGGTCTCGGGTTTGGTCTTGGTTAGTGTGGTCTCGATCACAACACTAGTGATATCTCTGTTGATGGGCTGTTGTCTCTCTGAACATCTGCTGCTCTTTCACGGATACATTTTCCTTTTTATTTATTTAACTGAATAATTACTGGCTTCATCTTACAGAGAAAACAGCATGATACATTGACAACAAAATGTTTGGAAAGCCCTCATTTGCAAAAGCAATCCAGTGGCCTTGATGAAATGACTGAAAATGAAAAGCTTGAATTAAACATAAAAAACACAGTCCTGTATTGTATTGAATGATGCGCTAATAGCAGCGGTGATGGGGTGGTAATTGAAAGAAGGGTTAGCATGAAAGATGACCTCTTTTTATAACCACCTCTTTTATATACACATGCATTTCTTATTTACTTTCATCTGGCCCGTAGAAACTTTACTATACACATAATACCTCATTAAGATCATCAAAAACATAAATATTAGAAATATATTCTCTTGAAGGACCTGTCTGTTGTAGAAATTACCTTGATCTATTGGTTACAGGAAGCCTTTAAGTGTGTTTTTTATTTGATACAGACAACTCGAGGGTTTCAGGGGAAAATAAACACACTTGAAAAATGGTACAAGGACAAATTGACAGCTCAAAACACCTCAGACACATGTTCACGGAAGGATTTTTTCACTTCTAGCACTCGTGTTATACAAGCAAACAAAAGCATGAAAACCCACAAGCATTTCTTCTCAACGTGTACAGTATGTGTACGTGTGTGTATTAGATTTGTCTGTGCACAGCTCTTTGTTAAAGGTACAGTTTCCCACCAGTTAATCAGCAGTCCTTCGAGATTTGGAGAACCAAAAGAACCACAACAGTGCAGGGACTTGGTTCAGAGACCTCCTTTTATATAAGTTTTCAACACACGTAAAAAATGACATAAACAAAAAATGAAAGAAAACTCATGTAAAAGAGAGGGATCCTAAGCCAACCCACAACAAGGTTTTACGGCAGCTTGCATCCACATTGTTGTATTACTGCCACCTCCAGGATCCATTCTCCTCATCGTGTTAACATCTCAAATCTGCTTGTCAAGTCCAGTTATAGTTAAATATTTAACTTCTCCTTTCCTCCCTTGTTCACATTCTCCTCACTCCAAAACGCTCTTCACATTGGATTCCACCCGTCCTTTTTTACTAGGCTTGACTTTGCATTTCAAACTTAGCCTTAAGTACTTCTGTTTTAATCACATTGCTGCTAGCAAGGAAAATGTTCTGACTATTATAGCTAATAAAATACTGTATAAATAAATCTTTCCATTTAGGGATTAAAAGAACAATGACTCTACAATAGAGTCACCCTAGAGTTTATTTTACGGCTGGTTTTAAACTTAAACAACAACAAAATAATCATTTCATTTCCCCCCCTGTCAAAAGTCAAACATCCTACAGTCCAAACTTTCAACACCTGGTGTAGCAAGGTTCATTCAAGTGTGCGTGTTCATGATAGCGTCGTTCACCCAGCATGTGGGCCTTGGATAGAAACATGTTAAGAAATCAAAGCACCCAAGAAACAGGGAAACATAAACTTGAAGGATGTCATAAATGAAGCTGATGTACTGAACATCTAAAATGGATCCCACCATTAACTGGTAAGCCCACTACTCATAACCCGATAGAACACAACCAAATCATTTCCTTAATTGATTAAGCAGTTTTTCATCCGACCCGTGAGGGAGTTTGACAGAAAATGGTGCTAATGAAAAAGTCATAAAAAGCTTTAATTGCAAACATAAAGTGTAAAGATAACAGCTCCCATACGACAGACAATAAGTATACATGTTTTAAACTGTTATAGAAGATGTCCTCTTTTACACCCATAGGAGCCTCTCTACAAAAAAAAAAAAAAAAGCACCTTTATTAGTGGTAGTAATTGTGTCCTCATATCAACACGTTCATTGTGATGAACATTAGCTTCGTCGGAAGGATTGGTAATCTCTTGGCAATAACACAACTTAGTTATGTTTTGAAAAAAAGTTGTTGTTTGGGTTAAGCCAAAAGAGATAAATAGAGTTTATACAGTATGGCATACAGTAAGTGATGTTACACATGCACTGAACCCCCTCCTCTACCACCCACACTGACTTTAAAGCTCTATATGTTAGTAATTTTCTATTTCTCTCTTTATTAATTGTATTCAAGAGCTTGAACTACATCCATTTGCCAAGATTCGATTTTCAATGACCTGGATGACTGAGAACCTACACAGACAACTTACGCATTCACATTTCCAGCTATTTGTACATGGTTTGTTCAGTGAAATGTTGTGATGTTAAAATATGTGTTTGTTTTTTTGTGAGTGTGTAGTTGTGGGGGGGGGGGGGACACCCTCTGACATAATTGTCCATGACAGCTCTTGGAGCAGAGCCTGGCCGTGAGCCACGTTAACCGATGTGTCAGGTGTTGGCATTTTATTCTACCATCTTGCCTCAGTTCAGATCAGCAGAGAAGCCAAGCCGATCCAGACCGGGTCTTTTCCACGCCACTGCTTTCAGCACACCAGCCGCAGAACTGGCCCTTTGTCAGAGCATCAACTACCCCCCCACCAGTTTGTTTTTAGCAGCCTGCCAGTATCGAGCTCGAGGGAGGGCTAAAAATGGCAACAAGTTGGACAAGTTTCTGACTCAGCTGCTGAGTCAAGAGCTTGATCGAAACCATGTTAACTCCAGTACACAAGACTGAGTAACAGCTCTTACGGGTAGAATATTTACTCTGTAAATCATTTAGGAATTAACAAGGATACCATAGCCCCATAAAAAGGTGCTAGAAGTAACACTGGATAAAAAATTATTCAGTCTGTGATCATCAATAGATTTTCCTCTATCATTCAACCAAACTGCAGCTAAAACAGAGGGATGATGTTATTACTCTACAAAGAAAAATCTATATCCTGTTCCTAAAGAATCTGCTAGTGCTGTAGAAAGTGACTGCAGTCCTGAAACCAACAAAATAACCAAATAATTCACCAGTGTAATGTGGTGAAGGACGATATTGTTTTCTATTGTATTGATTCCAACTACTGTATCACTAACCATTCCATTGTGTTATTTCCTGCATTAACTTCCCCACCCTAGATGTGAAAGTGTGCGGGATTGTCACGCAGACACCCTGAAGCTATATTGAGGGTAGTTATAATTCATAACAGATGAACAGTGTATGCATTCTAGTCCTTTTTAAACATAGTACGACAAAATAAATTGTGGAAAAAGTCCGCCAGAAACATAGTACTTGTGATGCTTCTAGTAAGTGTGATGACTCAACTCCAGACCTCAGAAACAGGCAAAGACAAAATCCACTTAATAAACAGAATAATGAGCAGGAATCTGGTAGAAGATTGCTACTGAGTCCAGGAGGGGGGGGGGGGGGGGGGGGGGGGGGGGGGGGGGGGGGGGGGGGGCACACACTGTGTCTAAGGGAGACATACAAAAATGTTCAATTAATGCCTCAGATCAGGCAAAATGTACAGTTAACTACGTGTGACAGCTCAGGGTGTTTTTTTTGTTATTAGCCACATCTGCAGGGATAATGTTTAACAAGGTAGCTGCAACTCTCAATAATAGATGCCAGTCTTGAAATACAATTTTTCTAATACTTACAGTTTTTAGTGTGAAGCTGACACTTGGCATTCGTCAATGTCCACATACTCCATGACTTCGAGGGGTTCTATAGAAAACAAATATCTTATAATAAATACAAAATATTTATTTATCAATTGTCATGTTCACCCACATCACTGTTGACATCAGTAAATATAAGACACAGACATTCCTCTTTTTGTCAGAACAGTAACAGCCATGAACTGCATGCATTATAATATTGATTTCTTCTGGATGTCTCACATATTTATTTACAGTCTATGGTCTGACAGTAGTTTTATCAACAACAACGAAAAGAAAAAAGACGCCAAAGCTCTGTCTTTTATCGTTTTAAAACAGACTTCTTAGCCTTAAACATGTAATTACACCCAAGTAATGATTTGTAACACAATGTGAGAATTTAAATGTAAAGATTTGCCTCAAAATGTTTCTTACATTTTATGACAAAACTTTGCTAATGTATTGCTCTGCTAACCCGGACAAAGTCTAGTAACTTCTCTGACAAATAACTAATAACCATAACTGTATATTTTAAAAAGTGTAGTTTTAAGACTTGAATTAAATATTTGGGTTGAATATAATTCATTTTAAATGTGTTGTAGAAAAGTCAAATGTTAACTTACTGTTTATAGAGTTTTCTCAGGACGAGCAGGAAAGCCGTAGGGGATGATAGCAGCCGTAGCCGTTAGCTATGCTGTCAAGTGGACTGCTAACGTGGAACTGAATGGGCGGAGTTAAGTCCCGCCTTACTGCTGTTGCTAGGTTGATCCGAAGTTAGGTTGAGACTGTAAATCCAATATGGATGCGGCCGTCGATTGGACTCATTTGCTGCCTACGTAACAGACGGGTCAGGGTTTGTCCAGTAATATTTACAGTCTATGATTGGAACAGAATTCAACGCAATCAGTCCTCAAATGCGCCCTTCAGAGGATGCAGTCCCTGGTTTGAGACACACCCACAGTCACGGGACAGGCACACTCTATTCCAGATTGCTAGCTACACCTACCAACTCCCTGGTTGGCTGTTGGGGGTGAATAAACAATGATTGCAAAATCACTTCAGCAGCTTGTTGAAACTCAGCTGTTTAGACTCTCGGATTACTCAACAGGCCTTGGATTTGAGGTACTGAAGCACTTTCTGTCCTGCCGATGATCCATCCCCAAAGTGCACATGCATGTACCTATACAAACAGACACACACAAACACGCACAGGCCCTCTCAAACTCTCAGGGAAACACTCAGACCCACACACACAAGCACACTGTCCTCATTTATCTTTCACCATCATGAATACAGAGTGCAAACACAAGCATGAGGAGACACTCGCTCATTTACAGTCTCTGTGTTCTTGTAGATGATTCGATGTCCTGAGAGCCCGTCATTAGATACACAGCTTCACGTGAACGCCGTCCTGAGGATGAATAATAATGCAGCACAGTGTGCGGAGTGTTTCGGCTCACAGCAGCAGCAGGGGCAGCTCAGCTCACGTTCAGAGAGCCTGTCAAGGAGTCAGCATTTATCTTGTCACTCGACAACACCACCCTGCTCTTAACGCAGATGAACATAGACAAGTATTTGCATCAGTATACATGTGAGGGCCTTTACTGACTACATTTACACCCTAAACACTCACCCGTTATGTTCCCTTGCAGCATTTCTTTCTCTTGTGCATCCAACCTGCAGAACATCTGTTTACATTGCGTTTTGGCTTGTTCATCTGCCCTTACTTATACTGACAATGTTTTATTTTCTGAAATACATGAAGTTCAACAACCTTATAGAGGGAAGTCAAAGGCTAAACATTGAAATGTAAATCTAAATAAACAAGAGCATTAGGTCAGGTTGCAGTACCAAATGTAACATACTGCACTTTCTGTTTTTAATGTAAGTTGTGTTTATTGTTCGAGCCTTGTCAAAGGAGAATTTCTGTCTCTGTTGGGACAGACAATAAAGTCTATCCATCTATCTATCTATCTATCTAAATCCAAATGCTACGTGTCCAGGTTACATATTGCTCCTTTAAGGAGTTGAATTGACCTCCAGATTCAATGTAGCATCTGAGGGATTTGCTGGACAACCAACTCAGATACATGGATGCTCCACCTCCCGACTGACAGGAAGGAAGGATCTACTGCTGCCAAAGCACACTTTCAGGGGTCCAATGGAGTCCTATAGTCATAACATTATGGCTGATTGACATACAGCCATAGAACAGCATTTTAGCTTCCTAATTTAACTTGTTTGGACCCTCAACATTGACTGTGATTAAGCGTTGAATCTTAATAATTACATGTGGGTCTTATGATTGATGGAAATAGAATTAAATGAAGTTGACTCTATTATATCCTGATTGCTAAATGTCTTACCTGTTCCTCTGCTCTTAACCTTGGCGTAGTGTATCTTTACAACAAGGTTGAAAACTCAAGGAGGTTCTCAAAGGCTAAGTAATGACACACACACACACATGCTGTCTGTCTTTCTTGGCCTGTGTAGGAGGCAGGCTTTCACGATCTCTTGTTGGCATTTCAAGGTTGCGTCCTGCTCACATTGCTGCAGGGCGAAGTCTTTGTGTCGACAACACAGCGGAGTTCACGGCATTAACGATGGAGCCACTCACGGTGCAACATGAAAAGCAGCTGGGTGTCTATTAGTACATGCAGATCATTTTAAACACCTGATGAATGAAGGGCTGCATTCTGCTGCAGGGGGGGAGTTTGCAGCTTAAAATAACAAGTGAAGCCTTTTTATCACCTGGGAGACATGACATCATTTCCAGCTATTGCACCAGTTTTATTTTCTGTTTTTTAATTTTAACCTTCAAGAATTGTCCCCTGCTTTAATTTAAGTGAAGACCTTTAATTATTACATTTTGAAGATAAACATCCAGTGATTATATAAAGCTTCTGTGTTCCTCCACTCAACACACACCCTAATGTTATCCTCCAACAAACACAAATCGTCATGGCAGCTGTAAGGAAGTAAACAAACTTCAAGTTTATCTAGAAGTAACAAACAAATGTTTTCAGGGCACTAAATTTCATTATTTTGTGCAAATGTGTTCAACTAAACATCAAGGTTGGAGGGTACGCAGTAATTATACAATGATACTATTCTGTTATGCAAACTTTTCCAATAATATATAATTTTCCCTGAGTAAACATCATCAATCTTTTGCTCCAAGCATGTTTACAGAAAGGACAGAAATTACAAAGGAATGAAGAAACCATCTGAGGCTGGGCCTGTGATGATTTCCGCATCTAGTGAAACAAAAACAAAAACACACACACACACACACACACACATGCAAAATAACAGAGGAGAAGTTTGCATCATCTGGTTTCTTCAGCTCCGGGCGTCTTCTCACATCATTTTCTAACTTTTAAAGGTGGCACAGCTGTTGGAGCCAACAAAACTCCTCAAGTGTGTAAGGAGGTGATTAAATACACTCATCTTCCTTAGAAGTGTCTCTGACATGAGATGAAGTTCATCTTCGTTCAATGATCCCCGGGGTCCTTTCAGAGAAAATGTCGAAAATGGGTCATCATGACTGCTGAGACGTGAGTTAAAACTGAAAAAAGGCATTTCAAAATACGAAGATTGATATAGTATATTTAATGTCTTTATAATAGAAACATATCTGTGGCTATAACAGTAATGCCATAGTTTAGTAGTTGATCATTTTGAATTTATTAAGACTTAAAGCATACCTGCCATCATTATGGTGTGAAAAAGATCCTCAGTGACACCGGCCCAATGTAACCCCAAACCACAGATTAATAAATGAAAAACACGATGAAAGACAAATTACTTACAAAAGTGCAAAGATATGAGTTTCTGAGTGAGTGAGTGAGTGAGTGAGTAAGAGGATTGCTAGCCTGCCATGTTTACATGTGGCTAACTAGTCACGTGTAGTGCTTCAGCGCTGCCCGCTGAATAGTAAACTATTGTTAGCTTCACGCTAACCTCTCCGCATGGGATGCATAGGCTGAGGAAGCATGAGTAAGGATATTGAGGGATGTTGTGACTCCCTATTGAAGTGTTTTAGAATCAATAAAGTCTTACAGAATGATAACTGAACATGCCTCGTACTGAACGACAAAAACAGAGTTGTTGTGTTTGTTTACAAACAGACTCACTGGAGTGAAATTTGGAGGCATATTTTTTCTTTCCTTTTTTGGACCCGGTTCAGACATTTTTGGCAGCGAGCTAAGCGGAGCAAAGCAGAGGGGTTAGGCAGCCACTCTGAGGAGTGAAGCATGCGGGGTAGGCTGGTTTACGCATGCTTACGGCTGCCTCCAGTTGTGTTGCCAGGTCTTATGACTCATCCACGTAGAGCTGAAAAACACCCATTTGATTCATATTGACGTGAACAGGGGAGATAATCAGGGAGGAAATACCAATCGGGATTGGAGCAGGAGAAAGGATTAAAGATAGAGAGACTCAAATCAGGAGAGTTGGCAGGTCTGCTTAATGTTACATTTTTCAAAAATACCCTATTGGACCGAATATAGGACCACCCTGTTTAAGACGACCGCCCATTTCAAGACTAAGCTTTTAGAGGAAGACTTTTTGAAGATTCTTGTTTTAAAAGAGAAAACCATTTTATTTAAAAATAGGAATACAAGCACATTGAATAAGACACGGTATATTGTATTTTTCTTTAACAGGTTGAATAAAATCATGTTTTCTGTATCTTTTAGAGTGAATAAGACTGAATAAAAGATAATCCATTTTTTTCACGTGTATTTAAAGAGGACATATTATAAAACAGTCCCCTGTGGTCTAAATGAAAAATATAACATGAATCAAGCACCAGAGGAGGTTTGTGACCCTGTATAAACCAGCTCTCTCAGAACGCTCCGTTTTGGTGTGTGTGTCTCTTTAAATGTAATGAGCTCCCCCTCAGTTTTCCCGGTAGACATCACTCCTCTGTAGGGAGAATAAAAATGGCAGACCTGCGCAAAAGTTTTGCACCAGGCTGGGGGTGGAGTCCATGAGTGGAGATACCAGGGGAGGAGAGGGAATTTTTTCTTTACCAACATCCCACTGTGACATCACAAGGAGAGCAAATTTTAAACGGAGCATTTTACTCTGTGTTGTCAGACTTATGCAGACTACAAACAAAGGACTGGATGGATTTAGTTCACATTTTGTGGGTCTGTAGACACTCAGGTTACCCAAATATATGTTCACAAACACTGTAGAAGTGGATTTTTCATAATATGTCCTCTTTACAGTAAAAACTAAAACCTGTCTTATATTGGGACAGACACTGTACTAGATTTTTACAAGGACACCCAGCACGGTGAACAGCAAAGACTGCATCAAAGTTTACTTCAGGCACTGAATAGAAAACTGACATTAAAATGAATTATTTTTGACCAGACAAAAGCCCTTAAACAGACCATTTAATTTGTGAGGACACAAAACACTACGTTAGAATGAAAATAACGGCAGCGGCGGTCTTCTGTTCAGCTGAGGTTTTTTTTTTGTTTCCTCAGATGAAACACTCGTAATGAGTTTCTTTATTGAGATGGAGATTTCTGAATTGAAGCCTTTAGTTGTAAAATAAAAGGAGAATGAATGCTGTTAGGGCATTCAAAAAATGTGATTTATTCACACCCACAAATTAATTATTATATAAAGAGATAAAAGTTCCTAGACACTATGTGGGATAATTAAATGTTTTCAATGATAATTTGTCAAGATTGTTTGAAAGAGCCATTTTTTCCTGCGACAGGGCCTTCAAATACACTTTGAAACTGAAATAAAAGTCGCTCCCTCCGTCTTTATCGCACGTCTTTGTGAGGCACGCAGTCTGCCCGCTGCAGATAGTGTGACTCTTTAATTACCGCCGCCGTGTTTAATTAGCAAAACTTATTGGAATTTTGTGCTGAGAAGAAGAAAACAAACATTACTCCACAATCAATTTACAAGTGGGTTTAGCTTTAGAGAGGGGAAGAAAAAGTGAAAAAATTAACTAGTTTTTTCTTACTTTCACTAAAATCTTTCCCTCAGTCAAACAGAAGGGTGTTTCTGGACTGCCTGGTGGTATCTGTCATCCAGCAGGCGGCCAAAGTCACGGCTGACTTCTCTTTTTGACACAGGTCAAGCAGAGGTCACTGGAGCAGCAGTATTGCCATAGTAACTCATTCTGCATGATATGAAACAAACATGGCCACCTCGGTCATCCATCATCTCCCTAGTGAGGCCCATCCATCATCACAGAGGCGTGCTGACATTCACTTTGCTCTGGTTCCTCTCGGCTGGACTGTGATTGGTCGGTGTTAGGGAGCCCGGTTGCCTTAGCACTGGGGCGCTTTCACGCTTACAGAGCGGAGAAACGTCCAAACTGCACAAGCTGACAGAAACACACTGATTTAGAAATCTATAGAGATGGGATCCTTCAACCTTGGCCATATGGTTCTCAAGAAGGTTTTCTTTTTCAGCGTTGGGATGGAGAGCAGTAGCATCAAGATGGCATTGACAAGGTGCTGTCATGAGGAATAGAGAAGTCAGTCTGAGTGCAGTTCTGGTGAGAAAACTAAAAACTAGTTGAGGCTTCAGGTCACAGCAGGCTTTTGCTCGAACATGCCAATAAAAAAATATTGAGTGCTTTTTAAAATCCCACCATCAACACAGAACCATCACAGAGAACCATGTCGACAAGTATCTTAAAGTCTGTTTTCCCCCTGCTGGTAACATACACCCATAAGTGATCTGATCAGAAGTTGACAGTTATATGCAGTATACACTCCTGTAACATCGGGCAAAGTCTCGATTTTTTTTTGTCTCGCCAGATTTTCCCAAGATGAGCTATGTTAAGAGTGATCTGATCTGCTCAGAGGAACGTCAGAGCCACACAGATTTGATTTCCTGTTGTGTATGGTGCCGTATGGGGGTGAAAAGTTAGGACAATTGTAAGTGGCCCTTGGCTGTCATGGGCACTAAAATTTAATCAGGAGAGAAAAGTAAATGATTCAAAGATAAATATTTATTTTTCATGATGATGTGATATTGAATGATTGTCAGAGAATCTTTGGCACTTGAACTCTACAGGGAGACAGGGTGATTGAAGATGTATACATATTATTTGCATTATTAATAAAGCTCTAGGTTTATAGTCCTGATCACAGAAAGGTACTTTCATATATTACAACTACAGAGATAAACTCAAAAACAACACAATGAGAGTATTTCTTTAGTTTTTAGTTTACCCTAACCCTAAACATGATTGAATCCACAATTTCAATTGAATAGTGTTTGTAGTTTTAACTGAAACAAATTCTTTTCAGCTTCCACTTAACCAGGAAATCGTTAGCATCTTAGCTACTTCTGGAGGATCTTTGGAGCGATATATATGAGGAGAAGATACACAGAAATACATATCAGAGAGAGGGATTCTGGGTATTTCTTTATAAAATCTAACTTTCACTGAAGGCAGAAAGCTTAAGGCAGAACTCAAAGCTGTAGATCCAACCCCAAAGTTTCCCATGTCTGTCTGCAGATGTGTATTGTTGTCACAGAGAGACAGACTCAAGGGTGGCTTCATGAACAACTCAGATTATTTATCTGGACCATTACTTGACAACAAAAAAAACACTGATGCTGACATTTCCTCAGCTGACAACAAACACAAAGAGTGTTTTTGCTTTTCAACTTTCCGATAGAGTCTTTCTCTTCAGACATGAAAGCAGCTCGACTGGTCCAGAACCCGTGGAGAGATCCAGATAAGATCCACCAGGAGATAAGTCAGAGTGAGCCCTTCACATGAGACTCAAAGAGAAGAAAAGCTTCACTTTCAAACGCTTTCTCTGAGATTCTGCCGACGAGATGACTTTTAAATAACGGATATCTACAGCTTTGAGAGGTGCTGGATTGTGAAGCCAGTTTTATAAGCTTTATTCCAACAACCTCGGTGGAATGAAAACACAAAAGAGACGCCGTAAAATGTCTTAAATTAAACCGTATTCTGGTGTGTTGTTTTACGGGAGGAAGAGAGGAGCTGATCAATGAGATCAGAAGAGAGCGCTCTGTGTTTGGTGATGTATTGCACCAATCAATTGAGTGGATAAGATGCAAATGATTCGTCTAACAGAGTGGCAACTTAATGGCAACATAGATTTCTGGCAATTACGTTAATTACTTCATTTAATTTACAATGGCTTGCTGCAGACGGTGCATTAACATCGCGGCTGACCAACAGGACGGCAGGAGAGGCAGTAAAGTAGAGTGAATGTGATCAAGCCGTGTTTGATTTAAAACTTTTGGACACATCTTCTGCATCTTTTTTTTTCATTTATGACTAGTGAGGAGAGTTTATTTGTCAGGAGCCAGCACCTTCAGGATCATGATTATAGAGAAGAAACAATGTCAGAAAAACAGATTAAAAAACAAGAAGGTGGATTATTACACTTTTAGCTCCTGCCAGGAGTTTTTAGTTGGTTATGAAACAAAATTAAATTAATACTGAAGTCTTTATATGACCCACAAAAAGCTGACAAGACCATCAGAGAGAAGAATGATGGTTTCTTGATATGTGTCCCCTTGACTTGATCGATCCTTTTAATCACTCATTAAGTCTTCACTAACCTGACCTTTTGATGACATCTCATAACAGCCAATGAGAGCCTTCGAGGAAAGGAGGTGCCTCCCCCTGTTCTGACGTCCAATTGCAAATGATTGTGGCGATGACTCACATGTCTTTTAGCCAATAAAATTCTCTAAAAGTCTTACAACACAAAGAAAAATCATCTGTTTCAAATTTGTTCTCCTTGTGACATCACAGTGGGATTCTGGTAAAAAAAAAAAAAAAAATCCCCTCCCCTTATATCCCCACCCATGGACTCCACCCCCAGCATAGAACAACAATTTTGCGCATGTCCGCCATTTTTATTCTCGCTACAGAGGAGTGTTGTCTACCGGGAAAACTCAGGGGGGGCTCATTGCATTTAAAGAGACACACACACTAAAATGGAGCGTTCTGAGAGAGCTGGTTTATACAGGGTCACAAACCTCCTCTGGTGCTTGATTCATGTTTTATTTTGACCAAAGCACAGCACAGATGTTTCATTTAGACCACAGGGGACTGTTTGAAAAGGTGGAAGAGGGGGATAATATGTCCTCCTTAATTTCTCGGAGTGATTTCTTCATACACACAGTAAGGAGATTGATTTAAAGTACAGTACGAGTGGTTGTCAGAACAGCATTAAGTTGATATTCATACCAAGATAGGCTATGAGCCATGAACTATTTGTAGAAAACAGATAAATCTACGTAAAATAAGACAATAAACACCCTCATAAAGCTGGAATGGAATGATCCTGGTGCTCGGCTGGGAGACTGGCAGTCGACTGAGGCTCTGAGTATTCGACTATATGGCATCACCTATAATCAGAACATCTCTAGTTATAGCCTTTGACTTGTTCATGCATGACCAAGTGAAACTGAAGCTTGTGTATTTATTATTCTATCAATTTTTCTTTTCTTTTTCTTCTTTTACATATTCCATGATGATTGTAATGGTATCCTTAAGACAAATGATTGCAAAAGGTCATGCATCACATTATCATACAGGTGCGTGTGAAGGTCATCTTCTTCACAATCATTAGCATTATCACCTTAATTAATATCCCATCATCATTATCGACATCATCATTGTCAGTATAACCCCACAGCCATGGTCATTCTCATCTCTGCAGCCAAAGCTGGAAGAAATCTTCCTCCAGCCTGAGCACTTCCAAAGTCAAGTCATAAATATTTATTGGATTTTCACAGTCTGTCTTATATTCTCTCGTATAATTTTGAAGGGAAAGTTGCACAAGAATAAAAAAAACTTCACAAATTGCAGATTCTGTACTTTTTCACATACAGTAGGGGGGGGGGGGGGGCTGTTTCTAATCAGACCTGAGGGGCTGCACTCATACCATTAAGCAGTAGCTGAGCTGCACTAATAGTCTAATGAAAGATCCAGCAGACATCCTAAAATCACATTAGGAGAGACTGTAATGAGGGTACAAAATATCAGCTCTAGGTAGAGCACGACAAGCCGGATTAAAAAAAGATTCATCGAAAGAAAGTTTAGTGAATGTAAAATGAACAGTTCATCAACGTTTGGTTGAGACTAATTTGGGTCTAATCAATAGCTGATGATGCTTCCTTGTTTTTATTTCTTGCGTTCATCTCCTTATATTTCCACAACTTCACTTAGCAGACAATTTCTTCCAAAGCGACGTAAATCACGAGAGAAGTACAACACGAGCAAGGAAGTAGACATGTCAATATATATGATATCAACATCTCATGAATGAGGACGTTAATTACAATATCAATGAAGCGTTGAAAGTGATAACAGACAAGCAGAAAAGAGAACAAAGCAGCTACGCTCGGATCATCAATAACATGCAAACTCGCATGCTTTGAATGCGCTGCACAAACTACTTTACTTGGGTCTTTTATTTTCTTGATGACTTGTTTTTTCGTTTGTTGAATCTCATTACGATGCAAGAATTTAGTACCAAATGACATTCATGATGTGTGGATGTTTTGGCTCTTATCTTAAATTCCTCATGATGTTCAGGACCAAGATGAAAATGTTCAGCGGTCAAAGATTCAGTTCCAGTTCAGATTTCACCACAAAGACACATTATTATCTCTGTGCAGAACGTTAAAGGCTGAATGGTAGTGGTACCTCTAACTCATCAGCAGGTCAGTCAGTGCACTTGTTAAATTGCTCATTTAATTCTTGTTGTGATTGACAGAACAGAGATTGATCTGTCCACATCTCAGGCAGTGAACTCTCACACCGGCACAGACAGTCCGCCGCAGTCTGCTGCACACACACGCCTACACCGCCTAACCCTGGCGGGACAAGCGTCAACACTTTCAGTAGGTATTGATCTTGTGGTGACACTGGATTTAATATGCTTTAGACTTGTCAACAACCACGGGGGAGGCAGGCCTCAGCTCGGCTCCAACGCTTTGACTTGATAAACGTTTGGCCTTAAAGTGAGAGGAGAAAATCCTGCAGACAGACAGAGAATGCAAACACGTCTCCAATCTTACTTTAAAATGACATTTTTTGTACAAGCATTGATACATCGTTCCTACAGCATCTTAGGATACTAATCCTGAAATCTGAGCTCAGGGTTTATGCAAATCTCGTCTTTTCTGTTTCAACCACAATCTGAAAATAACTTAATATGTGAATCTGATGAAACAATTCTTCTATTAATGTTGATACCAAAAACTGACTTCACAACACCACAGTATTTTACATTGCTCCAAAATCAGATTAAAAAAGACACAATGAGACACAACTACCATACCACTGTCTCCAAATGTGAAAAACTAAACTAACTAAACTTCCTAAAACTAAAGATTCCTAACTTCCATTTCCTGTTCAAGATTTCCATTTCCTTACATTTCCACTCTGAAAGGGAGCTGGAACTATGATTCTAGCATTGCTGCTTAAATGCAATTGCAGTGACATGATTGTGACGTTTACTTCAAATTGGTTTATATTCTTATTCTTATGTCTGGCATTTTGACTTTAACTATCTTTGTTTCTGTCTGTTTTACAATACAACACAAGACTTTATCGATCCCCTGGAGGGAAATTTCTTTTCACAGCTTTGCACGGTTGGTACACATGAAGAAAACATATAACAGTAAGTAGAAACATATAACACAGGTAGAAAAACACATAACAAGAAGGGGCCAGTCAGCGTGGAAGCTTGTTTAGAGCTTCAATCGCTGAGGGGACAAAGCTGTTTTTGAAGTGTGGGAGGGAGTAGCTGTGTAGAAGAGCGAGGGTCTAGCTTACATAAAGCTAACACAAAGTGGCAACTTCTTGTCTTGAAAAATGAAGCCAATGCTGAAGTGCAAAATACTGCAGTTCGTCGAGTGTCCACTAGAGGGCTGGCTACAGAAGCACAGGAAGTCACATACACACCACATAAAAAAAAAATCAGTTTTTACAGCATAAATAAACATGTTTACAGCCTGGTACAAAAAACGAAATAGGTCTGATTAGTTATTGTCATCATGGACACACACTGTACCGGGGATGGATTTTTTAATAACGAATCCATTTATAAACAACACTTGTTATCTATAATTAGGTGGGTAGCTGACATGATTGACAGATGGGCGCGATGTAAGCCTGATGTCAGGAGGCTTAAAACCCGCCTCAGCTCCGGTTCTCAGCCTGTCGGTAGGTTGACTGAAAATGTACTGTAATGGACAAGACGGTTGTTTTTGGAAACTAAAAAGAATAACCAGCAGCAGTCTGTCTCGGCTTTTTTTATTCCGGCACATTTACTCTGTCAGCAATCTTGTTGATACTTTAACTAGCAGCTGAATAAGCTCTGTTAAACCAGTTTGACTCTGACCAGAAGGAGCAAACAACGATAGCAACGAGCTGAAAATAGAACATTAAGAAGCTGGAGGGCCAGATATTTTCCTCGGGAGTAAGTAGAAAGTGAGAGAGGAGAATGAACATTGGACTCACTGGTATGTTCATCAGCTTGACACAAACATGACTCCAAATCAATGCTAATGTTGCTCTCTGTCAGGTGGATGTAATTGGCAATTGTTGCTAACGTGTTTGCATAAAACATCAGCGCTGCCGTCGCCTTGTTATGAGGTTTCTCTTTGTACAGCTGCTGGGGAATTAACACGTTTCTTTTCATGGTAAAGTCATACACATCTGATTCTAAAGTGCTAGCTTACATGATTGTATGATGCCGGATTAGTGTTAGCTGCAGCAGGTCTATGAATACGCCTTTTTTTCTGCTGCTGAGAGCACAAACAACCGACATTTACCCTTTTTTCTCGTCTTCATTCTCTCTCTGTCTTACTCATGCAGCCTGTGCACAGTTGTTAAAAGCGTTTTCTTTGTTTGCAGCACATTATATATTAATGTGCGAATGCCTCTCTCAGCGTGAGCAACTTAATGTGAATTTACATTATTTATCCCCAAGCTAAATGAACGGGCCTAGCCTTCCCAGATTACTGGAATATTACACATCCCAAAGTGTCAACACAAGCTGAGTTGTCAACATAATCACATTATGTAATGTGAGAGCCTCGCTCCAAGCCTCATTCTTCTGCTTTTCTCTTTCCATCTGTCATTGTATCCGACAGAAACTTTAGTTTTTCCCTCTGGTGGCTGTAACTGATTCTTATTTCAAGTTGTCCCCATGTGCTGCTGAAGGATTCACATTTATTTACAGCGCCTCCCAAACCAACAGTTACCGCTTGCAAAGGGTGGTAAAAATTAACCAAGCGTGGTGGGTGGGGATTGTCGGCCGCATGGCTAATCAAAGGTAAAAATCTCCAGAGATTAAAGTGGGTACTCGCAGCGTCCTCGCCGCGTGGAATGTGCTGTCAGCTCAGCGTGATGATAAATGTTTACGGCACTACATTAAGGGGAAATTACCTCTTTTCACTGGAGGCCAGATCATTCATTCACAGGCGTAGCATGCCCATCGTCAGCCCTGTCGTAAATTAGTCTGCACCTTTCAGTGGGAAGAAAGGTGGGGAGGATTAGGGAGATCAATCTTTTAGACGGGCAGTTAAAATCATTATTTGGCTTCCTGCAGGACACAGGTTGCGCTAAGGAGTGACAAATCGTCCCACGCTGTTATAAACATCCCTATTCACAGACACCCCGAGGTACGGTGGCTTTGTGTCCCTCTGTATGGAGATGACCAAAATGACAGACAGCTGGATACTGAGTTAGTGAGGTTATTAAGGCTGCAGGACGTCCACTGTTATTCATAGGGAGCCATCATAACAAGCCCTCTGTGGCTTTCCCAGCCAGAGATTCACAGCATGCTTTAAAAAAATAAAAAAATAAAAAATAAAAAAAGATCCCCCGCCGTATCCCCCACAGAATCTATTATTTTGATTCCCTCTCCTCAATCAAGGTTGGGAACAGAGCTGAAATAGGAAAAAGTAGAGCGCTGAAACCTCGGGCGTGGTATCCCTGCAAAATACCTGCTTCATTATTGCATCAAATCTTTCCCAAAATAATCACAAATTGCCTTGTTTTATGGATTCAAAATGCCCTTGTCGTTCATTGTTTACATCCGTGTTCAAACATAAGGAGAGATTTGCATTTTTTAACCAAGGCAGATCTTAACAGAGTTTCCATATTGACTTGATTCAGGCCCACAGGATTCGCTGCCTGACCGCATCATCTGCTGCTAATCCAGTTAATCTTTCCATTGGCCACTGTTCCAGGATGGCTGTTTCCTTGTTATTTTAGGAGAACGATTAAGCATTGTGGAATTAACAATGGCTTAACCTCTTCGCTAGACTCCTTTACATCCTGCCTGCAGAAAGCTTGGGAAAAAATTCAATGGGGAGCTGCGCTGCGGAATGCACAATGTGAACCAAGATGTTCGCACCAATTACTAGATATCATTCATTGCATAAATGATACCGTGAGAGAAGGGACTTGCTTCCTCTATTGTGAAAGCGCCGACTTTCTGTTCAGCATTTCAGTGGCATGATGTGAACTACTCGGCTGTCTGTTCTGCAGATAATACCCCCTCATACCTGCACTGTGAGATTTTAATGAGGCGGAAGATTCCTGAAAGAAAAAACTCCACTTTTTAATTACCGGTTGGGCCCATTTAGTCTTCTCTGGTCCAATAATGACCGAGTCCAGAAAATCAATTTAGTGCTGTACTACAAGAGGGAGAAGCCACATTTATTTCCAGGAGCTGAAAAATGACCAGAAAGCCTGCATATTTTGCACAAAGACCAAAGTCATAAATTGAAGCTATTACACGGGAGCTGTTCCAAACCTCTCTGAGAAGTACGAGGATAAATCTGACAAAGTCTTCCTTTATTTTATTTGTGCTGAGTCAGAGGCGTTACTAACCTTTGGCAGCTGAATATGTAGTTTAATGGCTCGCATTGTTTAGCTTCTACCGACCTTTGAAAAGTTACACGTATCCATTTTTCTCTCAATCATTAAATTCATTTTTATCCGTAACCATCCGTATGTGACTGCACTTTACAAAAAGAGCAGGTCTAGACTGTACTCCTTCTTAAAATATTCACAGATACAGACATTCATTCTCAGTGTCTGCACTGTTTGATTTATGTATTTCATGTTCTTTTTTAAGTCCACGCACTGTGTTGTCTGTTTCCCACTTTATTAAACCTGGCTGTTGAAAGTTGACACCCATCGCTCCACCATGAGAAAGCACTCGGCAATACTTGGCAACAATTACAGTGAACTTCCTTTCAACAGTCAGAAACCTCGAGCAGACCCAGACTCATAGTGAACCCCCATTGGTCGCAACTGTGCAGGCAGATGACAAAGAAACAAAGCCAAAACAACAACAACAGATGAAACAAACAAATGGCTACAGTGCCAATGATAATGATGTATATGCTGTAAAAGGGTTAGTTGTCAGAAATGTTGCATTGTATCATAATCAGTATGAGTGAGTTTATTCACTGTGTTGGTATCTGCCTCCTGAGTAACACAGTCATTAAACAAAATAGAATTTTAGTTTGAAACAGACACACACGTGTTAATAGATCTTTATCTAATGAGGCAGTGAAAAGATTTTACTCGACCACTTTTTCTGTTTGATTAGCTGTAATGATAATGATGTTGGCGTCGTGTTTGTGCTCCCAGAATGAGAAGCCAATCAGACGACTCAGAGAGCAGCTTTCACCGAGATCAAACCATTGCAATCGATGTGACAACACAGACGGAGGCGCTTTTATTTTTTCAAATTATTGTCTCACCTTCCTCAGTTGCTCTCTGTAAATGTCAACACTATTACGAATCTGATGTAGTAGCATGGGCGTTATGATGATGAGACAAATGTTGTACTGCTAATGCTAAAGTGTTAACTTATGTAAAGACAGTCACCTTAAAGGAAGAATGTGCAACTTTTGGATCCAGTAGATGTCGCCCCTGAGCACCAGCATGAAACCAAAACAAACTGTCATACTGAAGCTCTCCGCTCTCCTTCAGCGACACATCTCCCAAACCCCCTCCACTCTCATTTGCACGAAAGAGTCAGGAGCAAGCGGCGGCCATGTTTGTCCTTGAGCTGCAATTGCCTGTGTCCTGCATTGTTGTGTTAGCGGGCTGATGTTAGCGCTCTTTAGTCAGCTCGTAGCCTCCCATTGCCTGTAAATTTACACACTTACATGACATTCATATAAGCAGTGAGTATGTTATTCTTCTCTATAGTCCTTGACTTAAACAGATTTTATACACAAAGGGAGGAGTCTGCCGTCCCATAAATCTCATGTAAACATGATGTAAACACGGTAAACAATAACAAAGCCTCACTCATTGTAGACAGTCATGATTTCATACATGAACATACAGTAGGGTGTATTTGATTCCTGCTGTATTTATGTGTTTAATGTCTTGCAAAGAGGTTGAAATGAAAAAAACAAGAACCTTAAATGCAGCATTTTACCCATAAATCTGCCTTGTTGCTGTATTTTTTCCTGTCTTGTGATTGAAGTATTTCTGTTTATGTTTCAGAACTCCATGAATTCTTATCTGCATTGAGCTCACAATCTGTTGGTGAGGGATCAGATATTATTGACTGATGACATTTAGGCAGACTTTGGGAAACAGTCAGTGTGTAGAGAGACAACGGGTGGAACGCGTGACTGGACTTTGCAATGTCCGGCATTTAGAAAAGAAAGTCTTGGCCCACCTGCTGTTTCGCCTGGAGCGCCTCTCACAAAGTATTGGATGTCAACCAAAGGACTGCATGCTTGTCAGACAAAAACAGAAGATTTCCAAGATTTCTATGTCAGTAACAAAAAAATACGCTTTTGTTCATCCCATGCAACGACACTACTCTGTGAATACGCCTCTCTTATGTGATTAATTCACAACTGAGATTGTGTCACTTGCACCTCCACCAGGTGTGAACAAGATGCTTGTTGGACAAAACCCATTGCTTCTTCTGTGGAAGTGAAGAAAGATGGTGTGTTTCAGATGCACAGATGCATACTTGTTATAACATGAATCTGCAGCACATTTCTGTAAAACAATGTGTTTGTAGGTTGTTCAAGAAAGGCGCTGACCTTCTTCAATCGGTCATGTCTATAAATGTTCGGAGGTCGACTGAGATCCATGAGAAACGCAGTGATCAATATCCTGCATGTGTCTCTAAGGAGGCGTAAAGCTGATGATGTGAAATGATGCCGGATGAGGCCAGTTTATGTCGGCTGGTTCCTGAATAGCCAGTGATATACTCTAGATAGACTCTGTGTGTGTGTGTGTGTGTGTGTGTGTGTGTGTGTGTGTGTGTGTGTGTGTGCACTCTCAGGGCTAGTCTGTGTGTGTCTTATATCTATATATTCATCTACCCATCCATCTATCTAAAAAAAAAATATTTCCCAAAGGAAATAATGTTGGAAAGACTAACTCTGAAAGACTTGAAAAACAATAATGAAATACTGGTAATAATGGTAAGGAAGGATATGTTGGGTAGAAGAAATCTGAGAATTGAGGGGTCAGTGATAGAATTAGTCACAACTTTTACCACTTGTTGATGACTAAACATCTGTTGTATATGTCCATGTACGTATGAGAATAGTCTCCATTAGTTGCTGAAGAGGCGATATGAAGCCCAACGATAGCGGTCGCCATATTGGAAATGCTGACTACCTAAAATTAATTCAGTTTCGATGAGACAAAAAAGGTGGAGCTGGGGCGGGCCTTAACTCTCCTGGCAAATGTAAGCTTACTGCCCACCTGACAGTTAAATTGACCCCTCCCCCAATTATGCAAATCTATGCACAACTCTTAGGCTTGGTTGAAACTCACCCTCTGTTGAGTTTTTAGGAATAAAGAAGTGAGCTATATTGAGACCAAAATCATTTTTAGAACGTTTGAGCATGTTTATTTCTGCAGTAAAAAGTAGCATTTTAAAAAGTAACCAAATAGGGATTCCTTTGTTTTGGCCATCAGCCTCACATGGACACTCAAGGAACTGCAGTTTTTTGCACTTTTGCATTGTTGCCGCTTGGCCACAAATCATGCAGTATTATAATACAATGAAAGAATAGTGAAACAACAAAAAAACATTCACAGGATTAGTAAGCCAGCAAAGAAAAATCCTAGTTTAAAAAAGAGAAAACTTCCACCAAAAACCCAAAAAAATCTTCCTTTCGTAGTTTTAACACCTTTCATTGATGTGGATAGCGATACATGCTAGCTTAGGATCTTAAAGAGAGTCTCACCTCAGCACATTCAAATAAAGAGGATAACGAAAGACACAAAGAATCTTAAAATACATCCAAGAAGTCATCCCCAAGTCGAGCGGCTCGCTCACAGTGTGACAGTCACACAGGGAGCTGCCTCTTATTTTATGCATTCACACAAACCTGTTGATGCTCCTCTGCAGCAGCCTCTTACATAATAGATGTAAAAAGCTGCAGAGGGATAAAACTAACCCTAAGAACAATACCAGAAAACAGTCATCATCAACAATAACAACACTGTATGTAGGGAATGTGCCAGACAGAGATTAGGATTCTGAATTCAAGAACAGACAACTCTTTGATAACACACAGAAATAATAAAAGCCCTATGTTTGCATGATTGTACATGAAACATTTTTCTCTGATTCAACTTAATTAATCGCAGTCCTTCAGATTTATAATGGGACATCTTGAAATGGCAATTAAGTGTACAGAGATCGTAGCAGCACCGTGCTGCAGTAACAGTATATAAACGTCACTCCACCCTCCAACTCGCTCGAGGAGAGTTCTCCGGAGAATATCCTGCTGCGTTCTCACATCAGCTGACTCGGACTTGATACAGAAAAAATACTAGGTGTCTGGCAGGAGAAACTCTGGGTGATGTCCAAACGAAACATTTGGCTGTTTGCGTTCACACATTCAGCTCCTCTGGCAAATATTCTGAGTTTCTGCAAGTGTAAAAGCCCTAATTGTTAACGATTTAAGGGTGGCACCAGAGGTGGCCAATCAGATTTCAAGTGTGTGGGGAGGGGGGGGGGGCTTGCAACCCTTGGCCACCCTTCTGAACAGCCCCCAGAATAAAGCTGTCAGGTATTTATACTTTCAACGATTACTACCAATAGTAATGTAATGATTTAAAAAAATCTAATTGGAAGACCCCAATTCAACCTGCTTATGTCTTGGGAGTCGATTTGCCTTTAATCAAATTCTACCTTATAGTACGATCATCAAGAGGAAGGTTTTACTCATTTTCCACATTCCTAAAGACATTTGGATCGTAAATGCATATATTCAGCTCAGGTTATAGTTCTCTGCTCACAGAGAGAGGATACTGTACCAGGTGAGGACTGAGATGACACCGATGTCGACTGCTCTGTTGCTGGGGCGGAGGTCGCTATTTCTAGTCAGGCTCCTATGATTCATGCGTGGCTGTTTGGAGGTCTGACGTGTCAAGATGTGCCATTTCACTAATTGTCACTCTGACTTATCCTAAGCCCCTTACAGCCCCCTGAGCTCTTCCCTGACCCGTGATAATTTCAGCAGGAAACTGAGAAAAAAGAGCAGGCTTTTATTCACCTCGGGGAAGGAGAATCTGGTCAGGCTCTATTGGAGAGTATAGTGTAGGCTACCGCTGGACTGTAAATGCTTTGAAGAACATTTTAACGTGGTAACCACTTTGTTAGTATCTGCTTAACAGATTTTAAATAAATATTGGTTCACAGTTTTGTCTTATTTTCTTACTAGGCCCTCCAAACTTTTATTTTCTTGCCACTTTAATCTTGATGATGGATGATCTAGGTTGATAAAACAAATGATACACCTGTCTAAAATGCCTTCAGTAATATAAGCAATGAGCTGAACAAGCAGCATGTCTACCTCTCAAGTTACAGCTCAACAAAGTATTTGAGCACGTCTTTGAGCCAAGTGGCAACCTCCGGTGTTAAATAATGAAGCAAATGTTGAAGTGCAAAATCCTGCAGTCCGTTGAGGGTCCGCTTGATGCTGGCTGCAGAAGCTCCAGAAGTCGCATACACATTAACCCTTTGACTTCCACACTAAGAAATCCATTTGCAAAAAATTATTTGTTGGTAAAATTGTGTTCCTGCCTCTTCATTAAGCAACGAGATTATTCTCGTAAATTTATGAGTTTAATCTCGAAATTTAAAAAAATATATTCTTTTAACATGGCCCTAATCCTCCATTGTACAGGACTGCCCGTTCTGATCCAGTTTAAAATCTGTCCTGGAAATGATTCAACAAAACAAAGGTAGGTTTTTCTGTTCTGTATTACCGACTTTCATTGTTATGATCAGTGATGTATTCCTTATTTGATATACAGTATATAATATCTTTGTACCTTCCTTAATTTTTACATTTTCCAAAAAGAAATAAGAAACTTTTCTTATAATCACTATTGTCTGAAAGCACCAATTGCTCAATATTATTATATCGCGATGGTTCTTTGGTCGACAAATCACAGGAATTGTCAAACGACTTGTCCGTCCAACTTAGCGTAGCTGATGAAAACTTTTAGCTAATTCTTTTACTTGGTGCAACTGGATTGTTGTGGCTCACTATTACTGATCTCATCAGGTGTAAAGCTCTCTCAGAGTTATATTTCATCATTTCTACAGCTCAAACAGCAGACAGTAAGCTGGGGAGGCTTATTCACTTAAGCACAAAACGTCTGAAAAACTCCTGAAGTTTTTAAGGTGAGCTGCATGTGTGAACAAACACAGCTGAATTTTTAACTCGGGCTTCATCTGGAGTTTATCCTACCAGCTCCAGTATTTTTACAGCAGGAAGTCCGAGTGAGTCGATGTGAGAACACAGCAGGAGGGGTGGTGACGTTTATTCTCCGTAATCAGTGCTCGACCATAGTATGTGTGCACGCGACCGTTGTAGTGTATCTCCAAACTTCAACTCTTCCAGCAGACGTCTACTGGGAATGAGAAGGATTATGAATATATTAACTGTCTTCTAAAAGTCAAAATACTCAGGCCTGTAAATTAAACTTTTCCCACACTGGCAGCCCTATGACATGATTAAAGAAGCTAAATAAAAAAAGGACAATATTGAGAGACAATGCCTGGGTTGATTTCAGTGGTGCCAATACTTAGAATAAATGTTTACTTTAACAATGACACCCTGCTACATGTTATAATGAGGGCGTTTTTTTAATGCACATTTACATCCCAGTATAATTCAGGAGGCTCATCATTTCCATTTGGGACATGAAAACACCATTTCCCATCTGGTCTAAGCTCCCCTCACGATTATGTGCTGGAGTAGGCTCATATTACCCAGGGTATCCTATTGAATCGTATTTTTTTTTGTGGTCACACTGAGTTCTCCTTCCATAATAATATCCAAAGTATTCAGCTTAATTATGTATGCCGGGTATTTGTGATTAGGATATGAATATGCATATAAACAGCTTAGCCCAAATATGACCTCAACTGGGGCATGAGCTGGTATCCACTCAGCTCTGTGCATGTGAATGTGTGTGTGAGAGTGTGTGTGTGTGTGTGTGTGTGTGTGTGTGTGTGTGTGTGTGTGTGTGTGTGTGTGTGAGAGAGTGAGTGTGTCTGTGGTGTGTGTGAGAGAGTGAGTGTGTCTGTGGTGTGTGTGACTGCTCGCTTTGCTGCCGTTTCATTTTAACTGAAAATGTCCTAATAAGCTTGACTTAATGGGCCCACCATGGATACTTAAGATTAGACACAGACACTGTCATATTTTACTCTGCATCTTTCTTCTCCTATTAAAGGGTAATATCAGTATATTTAAGACCATATCTCTGTTTTTCAACCCATATGTTGGGGTATAAATAACAGCAATCAGTTTTTACTGATTGCTGTTAGAGAAAGTGTTGGACTTCCTTCAGAAGATTGTCTCGACCTGCAGGTGCTGAACACACTGTAAGGTTTGCATTCAGCTCTGTGAAACACTTACATTTTTAGCAGTTAAAGGCAGGGTTGTTGATTTTCTCCAGATACACTTTTTAAGATTTTGGTTGAAATTGTCTTTAGGTCCTGACAGACATTAATAACTCATGTGCTCTGAAAAAGGAACACAGAAAATCCATTATCTGTAGCAGTTGTAAGCCTGTAGAAACTTCTACCAACGTCTGTGAGGTACCAATCTGATGCACCAATCACGCCTCCCTGTCTCCCTGCTCATTCTCTACCCCTTCTGTGGACTAGCCCGTGCATGTAAGTGAGGGGGCGTGGCTTTTGAGGGAGCACAGAGGGGAGGGGGTGTGTGAAGACAGAACACTGAGGGAATGCTGCTTTCAAAATCATGCTAGTTTTTCGAAAACGACCAACCCTGTCTTTAATCGCAGAATTTTCTATAGTCATAATTATTGTTATGTGTTTGTGTGTGCAGAAGAATGAAGAATAAAATAGAGAGAGAAGAAGACATGTACATTTTAAACGCACAGGTGGGACAAAAGAAAGCCGTCAGTGCTTCAGGAACCCATCCAACATTAAAAGGAAAACATCTGCAAAGTCTTGTCATGAAATACAAACATATTAAGGTATTCATATAAAGTCTAAAAAAGAGGGAGAGAATACAATTTACAAACGCTCAATCATCGTTACATACTGTAACATAAATACTGCTGTAAGCTATGAGTATTATTTTTAAAACCCAAAACAGAAGAGTGACTGCAAAATGAGGCAGAAAAACTGTTCCAGATGTTTGGACCTCTGTCCCCTTATTGGAAACCTCTGTACCAAGGCTGGTCCTGTAGATTGATCTGTGTAGAAGATTAACAGATATTGTGTGATGAAAGTGGATCTGAGACCTACATAGTCCCAATTTTGAAATTTTGCATTGAAATACAGTTCCTGATAGCCTATGGTTTTATTTTGTATTCGTGTATTCCTCAAGGAAGTTCACTTCCTGTTTGGATACTAACCTGCTTGTATTTTGAAATTAAAAAAGGAACTTCTGGTAGATAGAAGGTTAAGACATTAACTTAAAGACCTTCTTGCAGATATAAAAGTGGGAACGGTAAAAAACTGAAGTGTTTGATATCACAAGGTGAAAATTACTTTTGTCAACTGAGATGTCCGGGACTTTTGTAAAGTGATGCAAGCCCTCAAAAGACGCAGTGGTGTTGCCTTTTGTCAAGGGGTAACAAAGTCACAAATGATCTTCATCCAACTTTAGTATGAATCTTCTCCACAGAGCACTTAAGCTTCTCTCAACTTATTGTTTTTGTTTCACAGCCCTCAATTTTTACTGTTTAGTCTCACAGCTCTCATCACAAATGAAAGCACATTTGTTCTTACAGAAAGTGCTTCCAGAAATGACAGAGCGTCCTCTTTTCACAGTGCACATTATGTACATTATTGGCCATTAGGGGATGCATTCATGTGTCTTCTGTAAGTTAATGCTGCCCAGCTGCAGGTATAGTTTATTTAATGGACTAAATTTAATGTCGATTGATTTAATTTATAACAATGCATCATGTTTTATACGGATTGTAGAACCATTTTATAACTGTGCCAAACTTTATTTGTATATTTTCATATAGTGATATAGCACAAAGTGCAAACAACAAAAACATGACCTCCATCCCCAACTCCAGATCAAGTAAAATGCAAAATATTCTCTTCTGATATTAGGTGGAATGTGAACTGCATTTATATTTCAGTCAACTTGTCGGTATTTTATTTGAACCTTTTATGGACTGTCTAATATGGAAGCGACTAGTGATCAGAATTCAAATGATAAAGCTAATTTGAAAATGAAAATGCATTAACAGAAATGCTTTTTAATTTTCAGAATATGGGTGTATTATTTGACTCAAAAATAAAATTATGACTAACTTATCTAATTTGCATTTTAGTTTTCAACTTCAAAAATGCACATTCTTTGACTAAATTAAAATGAAGAAGAAAATTACGTTTGCTTTTTCATTAATTTCTGTCTGAAATGCTAACAGGATAAAAGTTTCTATTAGCTTGAATAATGCGTTTGCATTAGACAATTTCTAGTTTTAGTTAAAGGCTTTTCCCCCTCTTAATCCCCCCCCACAGAAGACTGGCGCTGATTTATACTTAACTTATCCCCCCAAAATGTAGGACTTAATATTTTTAAAAAAAGTAGCAGAGTGTAAAAATAAATGTATTTTACTTCTCAGGGGGCTTTGGACAAAATGTGCGCCACTTCTAAACCGTATGAGCGCCCCTGCCTGGGTTCCAGGGTTACAGCCTTTTGAGCCAGTCTCATTTGAAGTAGTATTTTAAATAGGATGCACTTTGTCTTGTGATGACAGGTGAATCCTGGGATCTGACCGCCAGTGCCACGCATGCACCGCTGGAGCGCACGAATCTCTTCTCGCGCCGCCCTCCTCCTCCTCCTCCTCCTCCTCCTCCTCCTGTCCGCCTGCTGCCGGGAGGAGCAGAGGAGCAGAGCAGACCGGAGCGCAGCATCCACAGCCACGGTACCTTTGGGATGTGCCAGTAAAAAACGACAGCTCGAAATGCCCCGTGAAATTCTCAAAGTTTGTCTTTTATGAGAGCTGAAAGCAGAGAATAAATCACAGCGCGCGAGAGAGAGAGAGAGAGAGAGGAGAGGGGGAACAGATCGCGCGGAGGTGCATCGGCTCCTGCAGACATTTCCAGCGGTGCCTGCCTGCCTTCCTGCCCGGGCTCTGTCTGTCGTTCAGGATCGTGAAGCGCGTCGGAGCCGGTGTCCGAGCTGATCTAACCGTCGGGAGGGAAGGAAGAGGAGGACAAAGCAGCCCACCTCTGCAGATATCCCCCTGCAGCGTGCGCCGGACTGGAGGTGAGTGCCGTTGTGATGTTTCTGTGTTGTTGACTGTGAGTTGAGGTTGCTGAAGGACTCACAGGTGAGGAGGCCACGTGGTTTGACTGATAACTTGTACGAACCGTCGCCCTTGTTGTCCTGGTCCTGGCTCTTATCAATCCCTTGCAGACTGTGTCAGAGAGATGCAGCCCGAGTCATAACTTTGTGCAACATCACAGCCACCCGTCACTGCACGGGCATCACGGCATGTGTGGCTGTGTGTCCGGATAACATCACAAGAGCAATATATCACACTCTGAGAACGCGTGGCCAATTCCTATCCGAAACTATCCAACGGCAAAATCGCGGGGAAAAGTCCAGATTCGTAAATGTGTCCTTAAACGCACCACTGAAGAAACAAACAGGATGCATTGCTTACACTAGCAGATCCCTGTTTGACATTGTGACCTCTTGTGTCACATGAATTTCTTCGACTTGGTAGTAGATCCACATCAGGTGTTAAACTTGACATATTTTAAATTTGGGAACTTGAAATCAGAAAGTAAAATAAGCATTTGAACCACTGGAAAACGTACTGCAGTTAAATCAATAATTAAATTTAATTGAACTTCAGAAATTAGAGTAATTACTGCTTTACTCTGTTTTATGTCTTTATTCAAATCAATGTGGTTGGGTTTTGGACCGTGGGTGTATAAACCAGCAATTTCGAAAATTTCACCTTTAACCATGAGTGTCCCTTTTGTTTTATCACTTTGACAAAATCAAATCAAGTTTTTAACGACTTAAAATAGATGCATGAGTTGCTCCTTGAGAAACCGTAACAGCTTGTATGTGTCCCACAAAAACAACATAATCTGCCTGTGTAGGAATCTCCTCGGTCATGAGCTGACTGCTGTTCTCTGGAAATCAAAAGTGCAGCTGAGCTTAAGGGCAACTCCACAAGAACAGACGCTCTGTGCAGAGTTTGACATTGTCTTCGACTCACTGCTGAAACTGTAAAACGGCTTCTTTCCAATCTGTGAAATCCACATAATGAAAAAGATAAGAATCAGAATCAACATATACTCTCCTCCTTTTTAGCACTGATGTTTTTTATACTCCAGTCATATTGTATCAGATCTGCAGATTTGTAGGGGCGCTGATAATTCATGGTATCTGATTTGTTCATTATTGACGTTTTCCTCAATACCAGAGCAGTGTCAGCTCTATAAAGATTATTTACAGGTGCTGAGGATGTTTATGTCAAAGGGTTTTTCTACAGTGATTGTTCCTGACACTGTGACTGAGTGAACTCTTAATCAGAGTGACAGCCTGTGGGAGAACAAAAAAAAAAAATCTCCTCTTGTGTCTCGAAACTGTTCATGACGTTACTTTGTGAATGCTGACTTAAAGTCGTAGAAGTATAACGCATCACCTAAGGCGTGCATTGTCCTTAAAGTCGCAAAAGAGTTGCATCATGTGCCGGAGTCACATGGACTGCGGTGCGAATGACAGCTCCGTGGCTCATCTGAAAGGCCTGTAGCACTAACAGCAGCTCATTACAAGTGCAGCAGCCGCGTCTTCCTCTGGCAGGAGGCTGCCGGCTCATTAGGGGTCACAGAGGGGCGAGTCTCCCACTACGAGCCCCGGCTTGTTACCAGAGCGCTCTGTGAAGAGACGCTGCTAATTGGAATTTATTTTCAGAGATGGTTTGAGAGGAGGGACACGAGTCAGTAAAGTTTATGTCTGCACTGTTGTTGAGTTGTTTGTCTTTTCGTTAAAAAATGTTAAAGACGACTCTTGCTTAACACTCACATGTCTGATTCCTACAACAAAAACTTAATAGGACTGTTACGACCAGCTGGGGAAACCAGCCGTTGCATAAAAGTGACCCCTGTCCTTCGTCACTCCCAACGATGAACCGCTATCAAACACATGCAGTCCACATTATGTCATTTATTAACACTGTTCACAAAATAACCAAACTTCATGGACAGAAATTAGTAAAAAATAATAAACGCAACATGATCTGTGTAAAAAAAAAAAACTACCTTACCTTTAATAAAGTAAAGAATAGGAAATACAGGCATCTTCTTTGACTCCCGAACAGAAAAACAGGAGAAATGGTTTAATCAAAAGAAAAGGCTACTCTCCCCTACAACGGTGAGCAGGACTGCACAATGTAATCAAAATGAATCTCAATTTAAAGAAAACACAAAGTTTCTCTCTCTCGCAACACGTCTCTCTTTGGATATGAGGAAGATGACGTGCTTTGTCCAGCTCCCTTCAAAACTGGGGTCCTCATCCTCCAATGATGTGCAGGCACACAGCACCAGCTTCCGTCCAATTAATGACCGGCTTTGAGGAGCCCCTAAAAATAAAATAAAAACTAAAAATAGATGATAACTTGTTCCTACAAAATATTTATCTTGTGTGCACAAAATACAAAATGTTCACTTTTTGGGGACTCCAGCGGCTCCATAGGTAGTGATGTGTCATTCGTGAACGATTCGTTCAAAACAAACGAATCATCTGGGTGAACGAACTGAACTGAATCACTTACTGAAAAGAGTCGTTCATTTCTCAACTTCAGTTGCGCTCTCCTCTCTCCCGTCTCGTGTCTCTCTCTCTAGACCGCGAGAGTCGCTCAAAGCCCGCCCTCCCTCTCTGTTTTATGTCAGTGATACATGACTGACTGAACCAACAGGACGGAGTCGGTCGGGAGCTCTGTGTCGCTAAAGCCCGCCCCTACTTCTCCCTCTCATGTCTCGAAAATTGAGGAAGTAGCAAATATTTTATTTAACATTTAGGTGTCGCAAAAATGTATGTGCTTTTTAGAGCTGCTGTCAGTTTGCAAACGGCTTTTATATCCAACTTAATTTCACTCAGCTGTCTGTTTTAACATCCACTAACGATGGTCTCGATCGTGTTTCAGTCAGTACAGTGTGTGTGTGACTGAGGCTGGTGACTCGCAGTCTCGCACGTTCACGTTCAGTCAGTGATTCGTTCACTGAACGTACTGAACAGAAGCTCCGACACGAATCACTGACTGGCTGACTGAGAGGAAGAGAGACTCAGAGCTCCCGTTCAGTACATTCAGTGACCGAATCAGTGACTGAGAGGAAGAGAGAGAGAGAGACTCGTAAAGTAGCCTAAGCCCATTTTTTTTTTTTTTAAATATAATTATTTTTTAAATCCTTTTCTTTGCCCTGCTTATATAATTTAAAATATAACGGTTCTGGCGTAGGATATATTCATTGCCATGCATATTTTCTGCTGACATGTAGCCTATATTAAGTTAAATTCATTGTCATTGACGATTCGTATGTCGTTCAGTGTACGAATCATTGACTGACTGATGCTCAGTGAGTGATTCGTTCACTGAACGTACTGAACGGGAGCTTTGAGTCGCTCTCTCCCTCTCAGTCAGACAGTCAGTGAGTGATTCGTGTACTTAAAGTACTGACCAGAACGATCGGGGAAAATAAATGTGATTGTTTTAGCAGCTTTCAGTTTGCAAACTGTAGCTTTATCCAACTAAATTCTCAGCTCATTGGTTTATTATTCACCACCAGCTGTTCTCAGTACGATCGCGAGCAGAACTAAGCGTTCGGCCATGTTTCAGCTTATTAAATTCTGATTCACAGACAGAGAAGTACTGAACGATTCGGTGAACAAATCTTTTGAACGACTCACTTTACTGAACTGATTCTACTGATTCAGTACACTGAAAAGAACTGCTTTTCCCATCACTATCCATAGGTCTCTTTGGGCTTTATTGAAGACCTGATGCCTCCCCTGCCTCTGTCAGAGACAAAGCAAACTGTGTTCATTAAGGCACAAGCTGGAGATCCCATTAGTGGTCATTCAGCCCAAGTTCTCTGCAGCAGTGGGGGTACAATTTGCCACTGAGCCACCACCTGTTTAACCACTGGTTTATTTTCATACTGAGAGAGTGTTAACCTATTTGGAAGAAAGATCCATTTGGAAAAAGTGAACTGTCTTTTCATATTGGACGGTCACATATTTGTCCTGGTTCTTTGTGTTAGCTAAACAAAAACTAGCTTAGAGGTTTTTATAGATAGTGTCCGCAAGGCCGCCCGCCCACAAGGGGGGATAAAGGGGAAAGCTTTCTGGGACTCATGAGGAGGGTCACATGGTCCGTAATAATTTTAAGCAACAATGACCACATTTTATTTCACACCTAAATACTCACCATTACCTTTGAAAGTAACAAACACACACCTTTTATTTATTGTTGCTTCAGTAAATTGTATCCTGTTTCAAAATGTAAACCCCCTCCTCTTAAAATCATATGAACCTTTTTTGTTGTAATGTCACTAACATTAGTGCTAGTGCTAGCAAGCAGTCTAGCGCTCTCACTACTGACTGAATGTGCATACGTTGATTTAAATCATATCCTGGGTGGGCCCATTTACAGGACATTTCAGGGGCCCGGCAATTTCTTCGAGTGGGCCTGTATTGCAAAAACAGACTTGGTTGGTATTTGATACTAATGGAGTAGAATCCTTGTGGTCGATCAAACTTTTTTTTTCCTGGCTGTATGTGAAGTCTGGACTTTTGTTATTTCGCTGCTTTAACACTGGGCAGATCCCAGCTGAAGTCTTTGAATGAACCTGAATCCAGGCTAGTGCTGCTGAAACAGTGGTCTTTGTACAGCTTAAAAAACTCTTAAATCTACTAAATCATACTTTTGTATTTACTCATACTGTATAAGTCATTAAACTAAAGTCATTTTCTATAAAAGAAGAAGAGGCTTTCATTGAGTCAGGGTGCTCAAGCAGAACCTAAAGAACTCTAATCCTCCAAACACTGAGAATGGAGTTTGATGAAGGCTCTTTTTCTGTAGACTCACTGGTTACGGCTTTTTAACGGAGAGAAAATGAAGACCTAGTCCACACATAGGCGTTTTTTTTTTTTAAACGTAAGGTAATCCCGTCCACACACATTCTCAGAGTTCTCAGAAACATCTTCTTCCACATGAAAACGCAAAACGCACTGTTACGGCTGTCACTAGCATGCCAAGTCAGAAACAATGTCGTTGACATACTAAAATGTTCTCACCATTCCTCTGCAATGACCATTTAATTTACAAAGTTGCCCATTCAGGCTCCTCTGCCCGTCAACATAGTGGGAGCACTAGTTTGGTAACGTCTGCTTTCTCACTAATCTCAGGTAAACCAAAGTGACAGTGTCGCACAATGACGTCAAACGGAGGAGAAAGCGGCGCAAAAGCCCAAAACTCTGTTTTCCCCGTCTACAAAAATGAAACCCTGAAAGTCATTTTACAGTAGGTGCCTTTTCAGAGACCTTAAACGTAATATGTGAGTGTACGAAAGCACAGGAAAAAACGTTTTCAAAAATACCCGCCTACGTGTGGACCAGGCCTAAGTCAGCAGACATTTAAGCCTTTAATCTGCATCACTTTACTATCACTCTGCTTTTTAAAGTATCAGTTTCCCAGTTTCATACAAAATTACATCGTATGTTGAATCGATGCAACAAATTTTAAATAAAAATACAAACATTACTCCTATTTTTTACGTAGAATGAAAAAATAATTAAGACTCAATTCAGTAAAGGACTGACATTTCTCACAGAGTGAGATTCACTGAACTTTAAGCTGATGACTGCAACGGTTTCCACTCAGGTAGTCCGGGCAGCCACTCACTTGATTTCTCCGTGAAAGGTTAGACAAATGCCACAAATAATTGTCGGCCCGCCTCTTGACCGCACTCTGCCTCCCTGGTGTCTAACCATGTTGATTAGCAGAGGTGGTGCAGGTCACTAATGTTGGGCAGTAGGAATCTGTCGGGCAGGCACTGAGCTTTGCTCCGATACAGAACATGTGAGGCGTTAAGAGTCTGACCATGAAGGCTGAGTCAGTGATAGTGGATCTGACCTGCGCTCTGTGTTCAGTTGTGAGGAGAGATCTTAATCCCAGCATTGACTGGATGACTTGAATGGACTGAATTTACAACATGTTAAGCACTGATTGCCAAATTATTAGAGGAAGGGAAGACCATGGTCTAACTCTGGAAAATGAGTTCTTCCTCTCTTAAGCTCTTTGCTGGTTTTGTTGCTATAGGAACAGCTTTGTCCCAGCAGCTGTTATAGAGCGGATCAAGTCATACAATATCCGTGTGTCTCATACTGTTTTTGTCTTGATCTTTTTCCTATTTGCTGTTTGATGTGGATGTTGGCTGGGAAGCTGATGTCATGCTTCTCATTTAATTATTGAATTTACTTTTCTGTAACTTTTACAAATCAACTTGTTTTATCAAATTGTTCGATTGGAACCTGTGCATTTAACGCACCTCCGAGAGCCAGGGTAGAGATGGACTCGAGGACTCGGGTACTCGTTGACGTTATTACTCGAGTAACTTTTCATTACTCCCACACCCGCTCAGGCTTTCTGGGTTTGCCTGACTAAAGTAAGTGTCGGCTTTGCGTCCAGGGCTGCTCGCCATCCGGGTTCCATTCTGCGGTAACAATCTGCTTACTATACATTATCCCTCACAAAACATAACCAGAAGTGGAAAATTCTAAGTTGGACAGAGACAAACTGCATTCACCCTCCAACAGACAATACTTATATCATTTTGAATCTGCAAGAAAATAATGTCATACGTCTATTTTTTTTCCCATTGAACGTCCATTTTCAATATCCTAAGCTGTTTACCCTTAAGGTACATTACTGTAAGCATAAACCTCGAGAAAAATATGGATTTCTCTGCGGGGGTTGGTAGAGTTATTGGCTGCTCTTAAAGGACAGTAAAAATCTAACTTAGACTCTAAATGGATCTTTTTCTTTTTTGCTATGTAAGAAACTGAAACTTTTTACTCATGTAGGTGGTTTTAATGCAGAGGTGAATATAACATTTAGAGTTAGGTATAAATAAAAAATTGAAAATTCTCATCCGTCAAGAATACTTGTGACCCCCTTGCAACCTGTGGACACCAGGGGTGTGTCCAGACTTTTATTAACTGGGGTGGTCCACCCGGGGAACTGACTTATGCAGGGGTGGCCTGACGTTCAGTTCAGTTTATTGCCATTTGCAGTATAAAACCACATTGGAAAACATGTGCAAGAGGTAAACAGTACAACTGGACGAAGACACAGGACAGTAAGTTTAAAAAACAGACAATATCAATATAAATCAGAAAAACAGAAACAGTAAGGCCACATGAGTAACATACCAGTAAATCATACAGGGGCATGACACCCCTGTCCTCCCATCTGTAGACGCCCCTGGTTTAACCGATAACAAAGTTGGTAACATCTTTCATAACAAACATACTCCTTTAACATGCATTAAAAACCTTAATCCAAATGTTAATGTGTAGTAAAATCAGAGTTTTTGAGTTTCTGCTAAGGAAGATGGAGAGGAACACAAAGAGAAAGAAACAAAATACCTTTTTTTTTTTATCGCTGCAGCAAAACATAAAACCAGCCAATCTTCTTGATGGTTTGGTTTGTTTTTATAGGACGTAAAGAGGAGTCAGTATTCAATAGAGACTCACAACCAGTTTTAAACTCACAGTAGATTTAAAGAAAAGCCGACAGGTCTTATTGAGTCTCAGAGGATTTGTGCGACTGAGGGTTGAACCTTAAAAAGAAAATTAAACAGAAGGAAGTGAACCTGAAGCGTGAACCAACAACTTAAAGGACATTTTGAGTTTAGCTTAATGACTAAAGTTTAAGACTGATTTACATTGAAGTTATATTTTACGACACCTGAAGGTGATATTATAAAACAGTGTTTGTGTGATGCCATTTCACGTTCATGTTCGGAGCTGTGAGTGGGGCTATTTTTTGCCATTGAAATCAAAAAAAAGTCCAGCCCAGCATGACAATAGATGAAAACTGTATCTGTTGGGGGTATTTCAATCCACAGCACTTCATCTCCGCTTTAACAATTCCCTTTTAGCCTCAGTGTTTGATTCAGGTCCTCATTTTGACTGCCTTTGAGGAGGGAGGGGTTCAAAACCACATTCACAACATTTTTTTTTTTAGGGAAATGTCTCTGTACCAAAAGCTCAAAGAGATGAGCTTCAACTCTCATCCAGCGCTTCACATATATGCGCGTCGTGGAGATTTAGTTTCCGGCTGTCAGGGAGCAGACTGCCATTCGTAGAGTGAGTCATTCAATATTGAAGAGTTCATTCACATTGTCGTTGGACAAAAGCCAAACAGAACTCAGCAGACTGCCTGAGAAGTCAAGTTTATCATTGTGAGTTTGGTAAATGGGTACTGTAGTTTATTATTTAGAGCTGTAGTATTTTACGAGTGCTGGGACTGAAGTAAATATTGAATCCCTTCAAAGACATTATCCAAACACTAAGAGGAAAAGCAAGCACACTGACACACATTCACATTTGTAAATACAATGTTTTTAAATCAAAGGGCTCTGACATTGGCTTCGAGGTTATAAATATATTATAGTCTCCTCTAAGAGAACATCTCAGAGGAGAGTAAACACATGTAATAGTGCCCTGGTGAAATGAAAAGCTCAGATTTTGTGTTTTGTTTCCACAAATATTTGCAGAATTCATAACTCTTGCGTCAACCAAACTGACGAGGTAGTAAAGGTGTAGCTCTGTCTAAACTCTACAAGTTATGGATAGTGATGTCACAATAGTCTTAAAACGTGGCGTAAACTTCTTTGGCAGACAGCCAAGATTGTTTTTTTTTCACTCCGTAAATATTGCCTCAGCGTTTTTCCCTAAAAGTCTGGATGTTTCTTGCAGAGCATCTTGTGCATGTTTAAACATCACTACAGATGCTGAAAGAAGTCACATCTGTGAATGTTTCGCTCTAATAATCTGTGTTTTAAGATAGAAGAATACAGAGGGAGATCTAGTGAAGCTTTATTTCAGTATACTGATAATGATCTACTTACTGCATTTGTTAACATTCATCATCAGCACTTTTTGGGATTTGGTTCTGGACGTAAATGTCCCCATTCAAATCCTCCATCGACACATTTTCAACCCTGGAACCAAGCCAACCAACTACCTGAATACTTCTGGCTATAAAACTTTTGAAAGTTGGGTACAGCCGTCCAGTATAGCTGACTTTGTTTGATGTTACTTTTGCAGTACCGATCCCTGTGTATCCTGGAATTTTAAAAACGTATCTCACCAACATTGAACCAATACACAGCGGTATATGTACATTTTGTAATTACATCCTAAACTGCTTAATACAAATCAAACAAGTCCTGCTCTTAAAATATAACTCAAACTGTTCTCAGCTGAATTTTCCAACTTAACTCAAGTAATGAATGTCTTAGTTCAGATTACTGAAACAGCATTTTAATGTTTGATCTGGTTGAGGTAGAGATGATTTTAATGGCGTTATAAAAAGCAGAATAATCTGTTAGCTGGAGTCAAATGAGTTGAGGCAAAATGCTTCCATGTTATATTTAGTGAACTTGATATAAAGACTGTGCTGAAGTACAGGGTAGTGTATTTAAAAAAGTTACTTTCCAACATATTTTGGGCACAGGTGGGTTAACATAAACGTACCTTATTCAACAGGATATCAGATAAACAAAAATGGAGCTTCGTCCACACATCCACAGAGAGAAACAGCTCCAACACTGAGCTATAAAAGGGTTCAAATAAGAACATCCAGCTTATCAAAACGGCTGTCCATAACAGGGAGAAAGTTTCCTATTTAGCAGCATTAAGGCGCCTTGTGTTTTGAAGTGGAATGATCTTACTCTCACTGCAGTGCACTTCACCGGCTCTATCTTCCGTCTCTGTGGCCATTTTCCCTCAGCGTCGCTCCCTCTGCTGCTCATTTAGCATAATGTGAATCGCCAACCAGCAGACGCCGAGAAGGGCTGAACTCAGTCACATTTTACTGCTGAGTCTAGATCCTCAAAGAAGCAACTCTTTAGTGTGGAAACCATTAATAAACTGGTAACACCGTTTTCACCATTTTCTACTAAAGCTGCCCATAACCAAAGCCTTTATAGTCGTCAAGAAGTCATTAGCTTACCATATAGTTAATTAGTTGTCCTATATTTATGATACTCATTTTAGTATCTTAATTTAAATGTATGGGGGTGGGGGGGAATACAATGTGCTTTAGCTTCAGGGATCAAGAGGAGCAACATTTTTTCCAGTGGTACATGTCAGAGTAATTCAAAAACATAATCCAAATCCAATAGTTTATATTTTTTTCTGGCATGACAAAGCAAACAACAAAGCTAACTGCAGAATACGTTTATAATTCTAAAAGTGTCCTTAAAAACAAAGCAAGGATACTTCTCTCTCATACTGTGGTCCGAAAAATTGAACTCCAAAGACCGAACGTTGCCTTTGGTTGTATCGTTAGCTTTAGCCCGACTCGTAGTTGCTAACTGGCTCACTAAATAGTGAAGATTGGTCATAAAATATATATTTTTTCATTGTTTAAAATAATTTCTTTTGAACATAATGCATTCATATTATATATATTATATTCATACATTTGGGATAACGTCAAATATAACTGTGTGTTTTAGGCCAGTGGTTCTCAACTGGTGGGTCAGGACCTTGCAAAAACATTGCCAATAAGTCTATAAAGTGCTTTTTAAACATTATTATTTTTTGCTGGGGCACATGTTTTGAACAGTTTGAGGTCCAAACTGCACTATTTTCTATTCAATAAGTCTCATTGGTTGAAAAATATCAAATTGCAATTTCTCCTGGAGGAGCTGGTGGTGCAGGTCCTGAGGCTAGACCAGTTGAGAACCATTGTTTTAGACAAGAGCGAATATCTTGTAGTGGAAGAAGATAAAACGTATGGAATATACTCAAGGTACAAAATCCCTCCAGTCTTTATTTTTGTATTCAACCAAATTGGTCCCATTGAGGTTAAGAACTTATTTTCCAAGGGAGGCCTGGTCGAGACAGGCCGCAGCCAAAACACAAAGTTACAGAGGGAGACACAAAGAGAGACAAACTACAATGTGCTGTTTGTGGTTTGGGCGAGGGACTTTGGACCACTGATGATCATTAATCATTAGTGAGAAACATGCTGCTTCTTCTCGAGTGTGAGGTCTTGCTGCTTTTCTCTGTATCGTTGTAAGACAAAATAATCTATTTTCAGAAATCATATTCCACTCTGGGATTTGTGTAGGCGTTTGAGACTATTTTTGGACACTTTGTAGACTAAACGTCAAATCATCTGCTCACTTAAAGAGTAGTCTTTATTGCTTCTTTTACCATACCTGTTAGAATTCTATATTTAGGAGGAGGACTTTGCTATTATATGCAGTAGATTAGAGCTGTAAGAGTCTCCTTGTTGTCTTTAATTAGGGCTGGAGAGATGATAATGGGAGCTAATGGATTGCTAGACAGCAGCACCAAAGTGCCAAAAAATCAAAGGAAGACAGTGAATTCCCTTATGAAATATGCATCAATGACAGTGAGACAAAGACCAAAGGCAAGCTGTGTTTGTTTGGAGAGCAGGGTGGAGGGCTGGTTGAAATAGGTTGCATAATCATGCCATATTGCCATTCCTTTTTCTTTTTTTCCCCCTTCATGCTCACCAGCTGTTGATGAAGGCACGGAGCAGCTTTGATCAGCTAGAGGAGGTGTGCCGAGGTTGCTGTTACAGATGTGGACCTGAAGGCGACGCAGGCTTCCTGTTCGCTTGATTTTAATATTCATTTCTCCATCACAGAGATTCTTTTTCTGAACTAAATAATAATTGTATTTGTGAAGATACATAAGTGGCTGTCCTAAAAATTAGCATTGTGGGATCTGGCAAAACAAAAAAAAAAGAAACTAATAGTTTTAGTTGTCCAGAAAGATTTACTTTATCGTAGAGTTGTTCCAAAACACATATCAGAATCAGAGAAATGGCTCTGATACTGCCAACAATGTGGAGTACACTAGTCTCTTCACTGATAGAATATCTCAAATTAATAAACTCAAAACTACAATCTCTCAGATTTCTTGGCCTCTTTTCTTCTTCACTGCTCTAAAACGGTAGCGTTCACAGAAGCTGATGGTGTTTGTGGAGCCGGACTACGAGCCACCATCACGGCTAACAACAGCAACGAGAGTGGAAAATATGGTTGAGGAAAGAGCAGCAGAACATCAAGTGTCTGTAACTACAGACATTTGAACAGCTCTCACCACAGAGTCACATGTTACCATTTGTCATTTCATTGAGTTAGTTTGTTAGTTGTATTTTTGGGGCCATTTTTTTTTTTTGCCTTAATTGGATAGGACAGCTGAAGAGAGACAGGAAATGTTGGGAGGAGAGAGTGGGGGATGACATGCAGCAAAGGGCCTAGCTTGGATTCGAACCCACAGACGCTGCGACAAGGACTACTGCCTCTGTACACGGGGCGTGCATAATAACCGCTAGGCTGTACAGAGCCCCCAGAACTGAGATATTTAGACCACTGTCCAACAGATACACAGCACTGGTGAGCGACACACTGCATAAAAAAACTAGTGGACCACTAGTATAGTTATGTATTTGACTTCAGTCATTCATGTATACAGTCAGAGCAAGCTCAGGTCCAGAGAACGGTCTGTGCCATACCTGGTTCTTGGCTTTATTCTTTTTTTTATTGCCATTTTTTTTTCTTTTACAGTAAAAAATGTATATATTAGAAAGTACTCCAGTAGTGGTTCATTCTTAGGGGAATATGGGTACTTGAGTTTTAAGATTACTGTAAGTGCCCATCCCTAGTTAATATTATACTGCTGCTATTTAAGTTCTTTATTATTAGATGGTAACTTGAAATCAGCCGACACATAAATTCAGAAACTGGATTTAAAGTGGTTGTGAAAAAATGGTTTCTAAGTGTTTGTATTGTAGTCTGTCTTTTGTTTCTTTGATCACATATTCATGATTGATAATCAGGTGGTGTATGTAGAACAGCAGATTCCTCTGCAGAGGAGTACATCAATCCCTAACAGGCGACAGGAAACGATAGAACCTTCATGAATAATTGCCTCCGATTGTTCCCCCTCATGGAGTCACCAGGATTACCAATAAACGACTGCATACGAAGCTGTCTGTGCCGATATTTACTCCTCCACAGCCACACACTTAACATTTCTAACTGAGCCATTCAATTCTGCTCGCTGAAAGCTCCGATTGACAAAAGTTCAAAAACTCAGACAGTCAGCATTTGCACACGGCGCCTAGGGGGAAGGAATTTCAAATAGCACAGTTGATGCACCTGCGACTGAAGCTGCTCATTATGTCACTAATTTATCACCGAATTTCAGGCAACACAGGTGCTCAGACAGTACATACAGCTCTGCAGATTACTGCCAAGGGAGCTGATTCGCTGAAAACGTCTGAATATAGTTCATCTGAGGAAGTGTTATCACCAGTTTGACTACATTTATGATAGTTTGACACATATACACAACATTTAAACATTACGTTCTGCAACATAAGAAGAGGTTAAGATTATGTAGCATTACCTCTATAGGGTTGGGGAAAGGGGGAGTTAAAAAAAAAAACATTCAAAAAAACAAATTAAGGTAATGTCATGTAACTAACCTTCATTTCAAACTTAGAGAGAAGTCACCTTTCAGAGGAAATCCTTAGTTGCCCACTGGTTACATTGTTGTTACCTGGAGTTCGCATGTAGGGAGTCTGGGTCTGTTGAAGGTGGCTATTAGGGCTGGGAATCACCAGAGGAACATTTTTTACTGCATATTATGCCCACAAAAATAAACTGAATCAGGAACTGTTTTAACAAACAAGAAAACATTATCAGTCTATTCACTTCATTGTTTTTATTTCTACACAACGGGAGTCAAAAATTCAAAAAGCACATTGCTATTGATATAATTAAACTATCGATACTTGCCGACCATTAGACGACATAATATTGCCACTCAAAATATCGCCATAATAAATATTTTTTTCCTCCCACCTGGCAATGCTGTTTTGGCTAATAGCCATAGGGAAGGTTATGTAACTTCTCAGTAGAATATAGGAGCATGACTCGAGCAAAGGGTTGTCTTAGCTGAGCACTTTTTCACTGGTCCACAAGTATGTTGTCTTTATTTTTTTTTAAATCACAATGGATCTCATCATGCTCTTCCGGTTTCAATTCTTATGTTTACTGTTTCTTCATATTTCCTGGTCTGCAGACAAAAGCAGACTTCAACGGGATATCAGACTTTTGATATTTCATCAGCATCCAGAAACAAAGTTAGAAAGGTACCTCCACTGTATATTTATTTTAATCATTGAAACATTTGAGATGGGAGTGAGAACAGGCTGCCCTTTCTCTTACCAGATGTTTGAGGTTTAAATCACTTATTTATATCAATGGGTCTGAAGAGTGTGTGATGATGATGTTAACTGAATGTAAAGTCATTATGACGGTGGGCTGGTTGGAGAAAAAGGAATACATTTGATTGTTTTGACTATCTTTGACCCAAAAGTGCATACTCTATCTAAGAGCTGGAAGGCAGTTTGAAGGATCCAGTAACTCAGAAACGTTCAAGCTTTTAGACATCAGTGAGCTCATTCTCAGGCCAAAGACAAGCATTACTTTTATTAAAGCGTTTTCATGGTGAGACATTACCTTGACGTGAGAACATTTGGCTCTGATCTCTGCTCTACTTAACAAGCCTAGAAGTTTATTTTGGAAAAAAATACAACTTCCCTGTCAGTGCCTGGCCAAGTACCTTAAGCTTATATAAGACACCTTTTAAGAGTTGTCGCGTTTTAGTTTCTAGCATCGACAGGTTAACATGAGAAAAAAATCAAATCCTGCCCTTCCTTCTAGCTCCGTTTCTTTTGGTACACATCTGCCATCGCCCCACTTAAGTTGAGCTCATGAATTATTGAAGCCTGTCCCGCCGCTCCGACCCTAAGCTGTAATTAGTTTTACCCAACACTCCTCATCATGATACACTTTGTGAGCTACAGGAAGGTCGGGGTCAAAGGGGTGTGAATACATTGTTCCTTTAAGATGAGAATACTGGAGAGTGGAGGAAAGCAGAGCAGAAAGAAACCAATGAGAAAGTGTTGGAGGCACCTTGGCAAAGAGAGTGGCAAAGAGGGGGGGGGGGGGGGTGGGGTGGTGGTGCCCCTGAGAGAGACGGTGAACGAGCAAGAAAGAGGTGGAGGAGAGATAGGAAAGAAAATATCCACGTGCATAAGTGTGAAGAAGAAGAAGAAGAAAAAAAAAAAAGCCAAGCAACTTACTGCCTTAACAACGAGTGTTTATCCCACTTTTCCGAGAGCCAATTATCTGCTCCCGTGTGAGTCATGGAGATCATTAAGACTGGTGGGGAGCGCAGAGCTTCAGCAGAGCTCCCTCATGGTGTATATACGCAGTGTAAGGACTGAGCAGGGAGATGCTGTCACAGGCTTAAGGAAGGTGAGTTTGCAGATTTTTTTCCGATTCTTTACGGCGCAAATAAGAGGCGCGACGTTTCCTCATCAACTTCCTTTTAAGCAGTGTGATTTGTAGTCCCTGCACGCCGTGGTTATTTCATCCGGGGAAAGATGAAGTATAACTGATACTCTTTGGCTGTTGTTACTCCTGTCTCGTTGTGAAGTAATCCCCTGCCTTGTTGGCTTCTTCTTGGTGTGTTCTTTTGGCGCTGCAACAAAAAAAATAAAAGTTCGGGAATGGAGTGCTATCTGTGCTGCAGGAGTTCACCTGCTGATTCACCGTTAGCCTTGCCTAATGACCTCACTTCTCACCAATTAATTTGCCTCATAATCACCAGGACTCGAGCCCTTTCAACACGGCCCGGGGGCAGAATTACTCAGTGCCCCTTCCTCGCTCTCTCTGGCGTATTTCAAACACGGAGAACTTCATTCCACTTTCTTTTTCAGTAAAACACTCCCTTTACGCTCAGAGCCGAGATAACAAACAGGTAAAACTCTCAGCTGTCCCGTTTGAGCGCTTTAGCAATTGCGATTGCCCAGCCCGGCTTGGCTCCGTTTCACACCATTGTCCGCTCACGGTGATTAACTGCCGCCTGCTTGTGCTATCGGATGATTTCTGCTTTGTGTTGAGAGCTGGGTTGCTGCCGGCGGATGGGTCTGTTTGAAAGGTGAGGGGGTTGTTTTGGGGGGGGGGTTGCTTCTGCCAGGATTGGAGGGTCAGCTGATCGGCTCTGAGGTGCAGGAGATTTATGACCCCCCAGAACAAAGCAGTGTCTGCTGAGGGACCATAAACCATAAATCAGTGAGAAGTGGGTCAGATTGGGTCAGTGCTCATCTGCCGGCTGCAGATCTGCTCTCTCTTTTCCTAAAGGTGCCATTTTTTCCCCCTTTTTTTCACCTGACACTGTGACACTTTAAGTGACTTTTTCCGGTTTCCTCCCAGACAGGCGGACCTGTTGTGGATTGAATTGCTCTATCTCTGCTGTGAAACCGAGCGATTCTCAGCCGTCACTCACATTTGCTAATGAATTCCTTTTTTCTTTTTCCTCTATTTGAAAATGCCATTAGCTTCTGTAAGTGAATCACCCCTAATCCTTTTATTATCTGCAGCTCTGTTAACACTGTTGGCCTTTAGTCTCTGCTCGTCTTAATCATCCTAATTATCCCATGTTTGTCTTTTTGAGGGGCTGATGAGAATGAAACAACGTGTTCTCATTCTGGCAGGGACTTGTTACTGATTGTTCACGAGGCATTACACCGACTCGGCTCCGTCTGATTCGAGTCTTTTTGATTCTGATCGCCGCATTGACTAGTTTTGTGATTTGTCTTCCTCAGGGCAGCCGAAGCCGATGTGAAAAATTGATTTTCTGCAGAAGGATTAGCAGAGGGGTTGTAGCTATAGGCATGCATTACATTACAATGATTCATCCTGCATGTGCACGCCGAAGTCAGCTAAACAAATCCTTTATAAGCTGTTGTATAAGGCAGATATTTTATAGAAAAAAAACATGCACAGGCAAACAGCAGACTGCAGTCTCTACCGTCAAAGCAGTGGGCGACCGGTGTGGGAATAGTAATGCATATCTCGAAGCTGTTTTCAAAGTTCAGACAGCTTGAGAAGGGAGATAAATAATCTTTGCGAGGAAGGATAGATCTTAATTTATTTGTGTCTGAATTGTTGCACAAAGAGACATTGCATACTGCTGCTGGAAATCAAACAAATGCAAATGCTGCCAGTGGAATGGAAATGACTGGGAAACATCAGAAGTCTCTCAGTAGGAGCGCCATAACAGCAGGGATTTGTACTTGTGTTTACGACAACACTGATAATATTTTCTCCCATTGTGGGGCGAGCAGGAATTAAGCGTGACTGTGAAGCATGCTGTGTCAATGTTTCTCCCTTTTATTGTGCTAATGTCTGGCAGGTTTACAGTGCGTTCAAGTTCTAAAAGGACTTGAACGCACAGAGTCTGCTTTGAATCGAGTTGTGATATGCAGAGGTGGCAAAAGTGCACGTTTTTTTATTCAATCACAAGTACAAGTGTTTGGGAAAAAGAGTGGTTAAAGCCAATGTACTGATTCAACTTCTTCATGAAAGTAAAAATATGGACTCTGAAATGAGCTCACTGAATATAAGTAAAAGATCCCTTGAGAAGGACAAGTGCTGTTTTTGTACAAAGCTGACTGAGGCTCATGTTGTCATTGGGGAACATTAAACCTAAATCACTTTAACTTTAATCAAGACAACTTTTCAACACTTTTCTGAAAAATCCATCCATGATATGCTCTGTTTCTGTGCCATTTATTCACGGTAAATGGACTTGACTTTAGCTTTTCTCGTCTTCTGTCTCCTCAAACCGCAACTTGGGGTAAAGTGTCTTGCCCGTGTGTCCTTGGGCTAGCAGGAGCCTGGGATTGAACCTTCAGGTTGAGAGACGACCGACTCTGCCACTAGACCACAACTGCCTTGGGATGCATTGAAAGGGTTATGTTGGGTTAGGTTGAAATGGATTATGGCAAGAGGGGAGTGGGTGGGTTGTGTCCATAGTACCTGGCGTTTTAAGCTGGAAATCTGCTTTCAAAGTTGCACAGTAAACCTTTAAGGTAAATGTGAGGAATCTTTGGTTAGTTGATTTTGGCGCCCCCTTTGGTTGGACAAAGTCACACTTCTCTCCTCTCTTTGATTGTCTTGTCCTGTATATGCAAAATTGATGATTTCTATTTTAAAAATTTGCATTCAACCAAAAAATAAATAAAAACAGTCACTAAGAACATTTTCCATGGACATTGATCTGTAAATCGTCTTGTGTTACATCGCTTTGTGTCCAGTCTTATTATTGCATAAAAAACACTTTAAACAATCCTTTACTTGTTTACTTCACCACCTCTGATTATATGCATGCATTTTGACAAGACAAACAAGGTTCATAAAAAAGTTTAAACTGAATGTTTCCTAAACACCTTCACAGATATTTTAAAACAACTTGAACACAACAGCTTGAAAAAGGCAAAAGGTGTCCTTTTCAGAGCTGAATGTGAATTCATACACTGTGAAAATGGCTCCTATTGGAGCTGAAACGATGCCACAGTGTTTTGTTCTGCTATTTTGGACTTTTCACACATTCGGTGTACATGTTGTTCACAATAACCAAGAGTCATTATGCTGAAGTTTAGTCACTATGATGGCTTTTTACTGCCTGCGTTGCTGTAATGGGTTACAGAAACAGCATAATCAAGTCTCCCGGGTCAGCTATTAGGCCGCTGTTTGCTTTATTACTACAGTCCAGTCTTATTGTTGCATTAGTTTGGACGTGACTCAGGACTCTCTCTTGTTTTTGGCCCATTAAAATGATTCCCACAGCAGTTTAGTGGCATTATTATATGATAATGTACAGCACAAAGCTGCACTGGTTTTTACGGCCATCTCAACAATGAGGAGAAAAAAACAGAATGGTATCACATATGCACTTGGAAATGTTTCATTTTTTTATGTGCTCTCCACAGCACATTTGGCTCCCAGTCTGGCACTTTAAATCTTTAATTTTGGCTCAGAAAAGGCAGAGAAATAGACTTCCTTTGCTGTTTTACATATTACTTTGGGCGAGAGCTTAAGGTTGTCACAATGAAATAAAGTCTTCTGGAGTCCAAGTGAAGCAGGTAATACATTTAAGAGTTTATTTAATGTTAAGTCACAGGATAACGGGTGGCGTTCTTCTAAAACCAGTGATATCTTCTCATCTTTCAACAGCACATTACACTTGTATTTAATGTAAATGAATGAGAGTTTTTTGTGGATGGGACCACTGATGCATAATTGTTGTATTTTTATAGAAGATACATTGACACATAATGGTCATCAGCACAGCTTGGACAGTGTGTAATTAAAATCCCTGTTTGTCAGTTTCCTTTGAATTAGAGAAGATTTCCAGACTCCTGCAGAACGCTCCTCCGTACCTTCAGCAGTTTGTCTCTGGAGAGCCCGCTGCGCTTTGAAGTGAAATGTTGCATTGTGCTTTGAATCCAGCATCAGGCGTGCATCTGTTCTATGGGTTTTAACTCATCGACATCATCGAGCGTGATAATTTCTCCCCAGACAGCCCTGAACGAGCCGTTATGTCACACACTGCAGATTGATGGCCTTATGCTTAGCAGGATATAAATCAATGCGTCGTAAAGAGTGAGGTTTAAAAATTCCTGGCATAAAACAAAACTGCAGGAAGCCACTTCTTACAGGATTATGGGTATTTTTGTAATACTTTACAGCCATGTATTTCTAAGGGAACTTTTCTGTACATTCTTGACAGATGGCTGATGAACTGTCATCACAGTGTTTGCTCAGCAGAAGGATTAAGATTGACAGGTCAGATTTTATGTTGAACACTGGGCTTTAATAACCTTCATAAGAACAGGAGGATTTAAAGGAAAGGCCACCAAAACATTGTTTTAGTGCAAGGCAGAACAAAATCATTCTTAGTCATGGTGCCAGATTCTACTGTGAAACTTGACCAGTGGCAGTTCTAGTGTGAGTTGAGGCCCAAGGCAGAAATTTACAGCGGGCCCCTCCACACAGGGGGGGGGGGGGGGGGGGCTCAGTTGGTAGAGTTGTCAACTCTCAATTGGAAGGTCCAGGGTTCAAGCCCCAACTCCTGCATCAACATGTCCGATGTGTCGAAGCGAACAAGTAGATTGCTGGTGTTTCGACTCTTACTCCCGGTCACAACAAACAGAGATGGACACATTAGGTCTGCTCTGCTAGCTAAACTAACTTCTGTTGAACATTAGAACAAAAATGTGATTATTTAAAACAAGCAGAATTAAGTTACACAACTGTCTCTCCCCTATTGTTAAGGCTAGACTAGCAGCATTTAGTCATTGAATATTTATGATCTGCTCCATTGTATTTTTCCTCTTCAGTGACTTTCATTGACAAACTTATAATTTTACAGGAATTATGCATGTTACACTTTGCAGCACAGCACGAGTGAGTTCTATCAACGGGGCCCCCTTAGGGAGGTTACCTACTGTCATTGCAAACTTTTGCACATTTTGAGTCACTGCTGTGGTCTACGGTTTGCCAGCCCTCAGGGGGCCCTCCAACAGTCCTGGAGCCCCAAGCAGTTGCCTTCACTAACCTTTTGACAAGTGTGACTTCTGACTGAACATCAAGAGAGGAAGCATGGAGCAGAGAATGTAGAGGAACATGCATCTTAAACACTCAGGATCCTGCATGATAATAACCTGCTCAATGATTTATACCTGTCAAGCAACAGTCAGAACTTTTATATTCATATAAAAGTCAGGGTATGACAATAATGTGCAATATAATATCCTTGAAGAGTATAGTTCAACAATTGTTAAATACCATAAACTGTGTTTTCAGAAAATCTGTAAACATGCAAAACTTCAGTGACTCATTTCTATATGTTTTGTTGCTTTCATTTGTTGAAAAATCTAAAAAAACATGCATGATAACTTAACACAGCAGGATCCCATATTACCAAAACGTTTATTACCACATCACCCTGCTTACTTCACATGTTAATACTCTCTTGTGTTCTCTTTGTTGTTTTGCAGCAGACACACTGCAAGTGACGCTTCAATTTCTATACATCTAAATGGAATGCAGCTGGATGAATAATTAATGTCAAGGTAAGAATAAGAGGATGCAACACACACACACACACACACACACACACACACACACACACACACACACACACACACACACACACACACACACACACACACACACACACACACACACACTTCTCAGGGCTGTCTTGTCACTGGCCCATGTACGAGCAGCTTCACGCAGATGCTGCTCAGTTTGAATTATAAAGAAATGCTTCAACGTCACAGGGTCAAACACTTTCTGTTTCTGCCATAAAGGGTTGCTTCTTGAGGATCTACCTCAGTCTGCTGAGCACTAAGAAACTGAAAATGATTATTAGACATTAGCTCAATAAAATGTTCACAAGACGATGCAGCGTTTTCATTTGTAATGTTCTTATCTGCTGATTGCAATCATGTAAACATACTAAAAAAAATTGGCTTAAGCCAGCTAACAAAGTATATATCAGACAGTTGCCTTTGAAAAAATGTTGTGATCATAAATCTGAAGCTTTACTGTTGACGACGCTGTAGGGGCGCAGGTCTTTGAAATGAAACAACGATGGATGTTGTTCATTTTATTCTTCGCTCAGAAGTGACTGGCTGAACGTTAAAGCGGTGCAGTGAGTGTTGGTGAGATGTTGTTGGGCGCTGTTCCACTTAAGTCTACTCCTGGTGTCGCCACATGATGTGAGCGCGGGCATTTGAATTCTTCACAAGGTACCTCACTTTCATTCTGCAGATGTTATAGACTCCAAATTATACCTTTAGACATACATTACTGATGCTAAGAGCTAGCTAATGTAAGGAACCAGCTGCTGAGCCGGGTCTGACACACACCTTGCTGCTTCAGTGTACAAAGGAAAGTGGAGAGGGTGCACGGAGGAAAATACTAGCAGGGAGTCTGCGGTGTATAAAACCGGTTGCTGGTAAATTTTTTTAGTAAAGGACGTTTGGAGAAAATCTAATTTTGGATGTTGGAATCGATTCACAATTATAGAAATGAATAATTGCCATTTTGACATGAATTGATTTTTTCCTACACCCCATACTTCCCAAAATACAAACTGTCACTTTAAGTCCTACCTCTTGGCTCGTTGTCACCCTGTAGATTAGGAGTTCATTGACCTTTAGGCTGCTTCAGTAATTCATCTTTGTCATGGATGTCAAATGACGAGGACCTTTGGGCTACTTTTGAGAGATGTAATTCATCATATTCATGCACCTCCACACACACATTGTTCTCATGCAGAGGGTTACTTAGAGTTCTCTCCAAGAACGCCTAAAATACTCTCAGATTTCAGAAAAAAACTAGATTAGAGTTAGTCAAATCTTGCATTATAACATATTTTACTGCAATTAAAGGTCAGGATACTACTACATGTTGTACTGTTGTTTCTTATTATTTGCGCAACTATGGTACTGCAGTCCAAATCCAAAACATTAGAGAGCCGTCCCCCCCCTCGCCCCCTTCTCCCTAGAGTCGTTGTGCACGCATGTCTTTAAAACACATATATATTCACACACATATATGACATATCTATTTCAGATTTCTTTACGTCAGGGACTAAAAAATGTCACATGAGCAGGGCATGGCTTTCCTTGCAAACCTGTAAACACTGTATATGAGCTATGAGCATGGTGTTAAATCAGGGGCTCTGTGTGAGATTATTCTGGTGGAAATGTGTGAACACGCTGCAGAAATGAATATTGTGTTAATATTGTACTTGGGGGATATTTGGCGTCCTCTGATAGGACCAAACACGGCAGGGAATCTTGGGAACAAGAAAGTGTGTGATCAACACTCAAACTGCAAAAAAAAAAAAAAAAAAGAGAGAAAAAGTTCCCAGTCCCCAAAATAAAAATAATCATTGTCGAACACTTGCAGCTCTGAGGAAGCTGCAACTTTTCTTTTCTTCATTGGAAAAGTTTGAATGTCATCCTCTGAAGTCTGAAGTCTAATGGAAGTCAAGGTCTTCATTGAATGTTTTGCTGAATTATTTTAATTAAGTGTTGTAATATTACTGGCTGGGAGGCTTTGCAGCACACCAGCGTCCAACAGTAATGAGCAGAGGATTTAAACCTTTTTTTTTTTTCTTTTTTAAAACGTAGCCTAAATTAGCATTTTCTTCTCCCTCTGCAGAACTTAAGGCAAATTACACCTCTGTGCCTGCCAAATTCTGCTCCGCTGAAACTTAGACTCCCTCTTTCCTTGAGGAATGCTGCTTTCTGACACTGTTAAAAAAAAGCAGGTTCAGGATTCAGAAGCCAGGGCAAGAATTTGTAACAAAGAGCTTAGCTTTCTCTATTGATTAGCCGTTGATCCCTCCTTTGTGTTTGAGAGTCACAGTGTTGAAAGTTTTGACTGTTCTGAGCCGGGTGAACTGAACTCTGAGCTCCTCTGAGTCTTAGAGAATCCACATTACCCTGTTACACTGTCACTCTTGTTTGCATTTTATGAGTGCATCCAGTATAAAGCTGAAGCTATATCTGATCTGTACTTGGAGGAATTTTTTTAGATTTGTAGACATTACGTTTGTGTTAAAGAACTATTATTGAAAAATAATCCTTTAAAACAAAGCCTCAGGTATTTAAACTTACTAACTGGTTTAATCACAGTGTAGGTTTTTACATGTTTCACTGTGGTTCAAATGTGCAAGTGTGATCATTTTGTACAGAATTAAGAGGCCTGTAACAATGGAGTCAATTATTTGCGCACACTCTCTCCCATTGAAGTCAAAAACATGGATTTTAAGGAACCAGTCTTGTCAGCATTAATTTGTCATCTCAACAACTTTTCTACAACTCAGGGAAACGTGTAGATAATGTTTTATTGTCTGTATATTGTTCTGTGCTCTTCTTCTCTCTTACTGAAAGTGTGTGTGCATGTGTTTGTGTGTGTGTATAGATGAGTGGTTGATCTGTATTTTACTTTTGCCGTCATCTGGACTAGGGACTACAGATGGAAATAAACTAGTTAGCTAAATCTGGTACAAAGCATTTTCTCTCTCCAGTGGTAGCAGCTTTTGGGTGCCAATCTATAGGGACTTGGGTTGGGAACTGGGGGGGGGGTCACTGGTTTAAGTCTCAGTGTGTGCCAAAATATGGAAGTTGGTCTTGGATCTGTAGAGGCGCCAGGGCACTTCCCGAGCCCTTGAGTAAGGCACCGAACCCCCAACAGCTTTGGCAGGCTCCTTGCATAGCAACCCCACTTTGACTTCTCTCCACTCGTGCATGTCCACAGGTCCTGTTTGTGCATGTGTGTGTATTTTGTGTGTGTGAGAAGCATGTCTCTAAATCACAGTGTAAACCAGAATTTCCTTCAGGGACTAAAAAAAAAAGGATGTGAAAAAAAAGAAAATAAAAATGACTCTGTACACTGTCCCTGATTCAAAATAAACTAAAACTAAATCATGAATGTCAGTTTTCTGGTCTGTCTTCAAAGCTGTTTCTGTGTATTTCAGTGTGTCATTCAGAAAAGCAGACCTTATGCAGTAAATCATCGGTGAAATAAATAAGTATGCATGAGCTAGCCCAGTTGTCCCTGGATGTGTATCATTCCTGCTGGTTGCACACGCAGGGTCACGCTGCAGATGTGTTTCCTCTCCCCGGCCTCCCGCCGCCTCTGCATCCTTCCCAGGATGGCGTGAGCAGGTAGAGACAGAGCAGCAGAATGAATGGGCGGCAGAGGCAGCGGCGAGGTGGACCAGAGAGATTAGCTGGGAAATTGACACTGACAAATCTCATACATTAAGGCTTCCTGGGAGGCAGCTATCGGTAGAGGAGGCGGCAGGTACCATATCCCAGAAAAGGCGCCGGGTTTCTTTAAGACTCTGCTTGCAGCGCGTTGGAAAGCTGCACCGACCTGTCGTCTACAGCGGGAGGAAGATAAGAATGCCAGGTGTGCTTGGAGACATTTCATTTGACTAATGTGTTTACAGCTAGAATAATGAATCGAGTGAGGAAGATGAGAGTAATTAATTTGAGTTGTTCCAGCTAAATAACAAAGCAAATACGGGCAAAACTGTTTCATTTCCCCTTGGAACTGGAGTTTTTTTCCCCCTTTTTCTCGCCTGCTTTAATGAGATAAAGCCAGTCGTCTTTGATAAGGAGTCCTTGGTTGGGTTGTTAGTAGTCTAGTAGCCCTTTTGATCTGTTCAGAGGGTGTTTTCTTTCATTTTCTCTCGGAAAATGAAGGACAAAGCCGTAAACAGCATTTGCATTCATTTTCAATCTTTGTCAGAGTCTAAAAATAAGACGTCTAATTATGTCAGGAATTCATAATATGTCTTTTAACGACACCTGATTTAATGACGCATTTCACAATGTTATCTTCATGGGTATAGGAGGCCGAAATCATCCTATTCCGCCCCTTGAAAGAATCCATAGATGAAGCTGTTTGTTTACGTCCTAAGAGTAAAGAGTGTAATTACCACACATAAACAACTCGTTGGCCTTTCGCAGCCGCTCTCCCTGCTGTTTGCTGAGTGTGATTCCCAGAGACTTAACCCCGCTCAAGAGGTTCACCGTGTGGTCCTTCTATCTTTGTTTATTTTGGACACTGAGGTTGTTTTCTGGTAGGAAAAAAACAATGGGGGGCCAGTGCCTTCGCTGTTGCCAAGCAACAAAGTGAGTACCTGGGACTTTGCACCTTGCAGGATCTCTTCCATGACTACCTTGAAAGGTGTCCGCGTTTATAAGAGTATGGATCATTGATTAGAGATAAAGAAGGGTCATTTGAAACAATATAAAGATGCTAATCAAAGTGATGCTTGACACAACAAGTTTAAAAGCTTCATTTGTTATTGGCTTTTTGTCATAATTTCGTATAGCATAGATATAAATACACGCAGATGCCGCTTCCACGCCTTTTGAGATGTATATATATGTGGGCGCCATCTTAGAGAGGGGTACCTACTCCTTATAATGGCTCTAAGTCCATGACGGCAGGAGGTCTATCCACGATTTTCAAGGCTTTTTTTTTTTTTTTGCCACAAACGTCAGACCTGTTCCAAATATGTTCGGACGTTACGTCTCATATCCTACCTTGTTTGAAGTTGATTTTAAGGATGCCAAAGTAAGTGTGCATTAGGGCTGAGTAATTAATCGCAGTTCTTCACAATAAGCACATCGCAAAAGTCTAAATTATGTAAACAAAGAATGCTTCACACTTAACATGTACATTTGACCTTTGGGACCGAGGCCTGAGTTTAACAGCCACGCTTTAACATAATCTTAAAGGGAGAATGTGCCACTCTTTGATCCAGTAGATGTCGCCCTTGAGCACCAGCATTCAACCAAAACTAACAACAAACGGCTGTTTGGTGACACCTCCCCCTACTCTGAATCCTCCGCTCTCCTCCAGCGGCACACCTTCAACCCCCCTCCACTCGCGTTCACATGAAGGAGTTATCAATTAGAACACACCATAATTAAACACCATTAAGAGCAAGCGTCGGACAAAATTGTCCTTTGCTCAAGCTCCAAATGCCCGTGGTCTTCATTGTTGTGTTAGCAGGCTATTGTTAGCACACTTAACTCATAGCTTCATATTGCACATGCAGCTAAACACACTTACGTGACATCCAAATATGCAGTGAGTATGTTCTTCTTCTTTTCACTAGTCATTTGACTAAAACAACTTTATACGCAAGGCCGTCCTTTCCTTGTAAACATGATGTAAACACGGCTCTGACAACAGTACAGCTGGCAGGACTCACGCTTCTCACTCATTGTAGACAGTCATGACTCAGAGAAACATTTACAGACGATATACCTCATATCTGCTTTTATGTGTAAAATGGTGCACATTCTTTCTTTAAGGGTAAGGGGTTAGGGTAGGGATGAAGCTCTAGCTAGCTGTTAGCTTGCCTCAGATGAGTTGGTGCAAATTTAGTATTAAAAGATGCTTTTTTTATTTTATTTGGATTTAGGATAAAACGTTTTGGACACAAAAGGATGTCAACATGCGGAACAGCCGATAGATTGAAAACCTGTGATGAACTCATAAGCCTTATTTATTTTAGTTTTTTTTTAATTGCGCTTTATATCTACATCACGATATCGAACACAGTGTTATCTCACACGGCGATTTCCTTCTCAGCTCAGTGTGTCTGAGTGTTTGTGAGCTGCTGCTTTGGTTACATTTCAAACTAATCTTTTCATTTTAATCAAGATTTACAGGATCTGTTTTAAAGCGTGCATCACTATTGTACAGTAACACTGTTCAGAGGCGTCTTCACAGCAGCAGCTTCACACAAACCATTTTTCACTGATGGATGATGAATTCGTCAGACTTTTTATTTTGGTGCTTCATCAAGGAGACAAGCTGTTAAATATTCATGGCCATGTTGTGTTCTTAAAATAAGGCTCATTAGCACTCCCAGCCTCTTTTCAAGTTCCGCCTTTCTCTTGTCACTCTCAAAAAGAGCAACACAAACACGTTCTTCATCTCTCATAATGCCTGTGCACAAAGTGGGTTTCATATATTACACCAAACAGTGACTGCACTTTGAAGTCAGACCAACACTAATACTTTTAGATTCTGATTCCTGTTCCAGTGCCCAAAGGGGTATTGATTGAATCAGTTTAAGTGTTGTAAAAAAAAAAAAAATGTTGGCGCTGTAATAATAGAATTGATTTCTTAAAATAATGGGAACATATGCTCCTAACAGGATTACAACTGTTATATTTCCCCTGGAAAATAAAGAGAGAAATCTGGCAACAGAGCAGCTGAGTGATACAACTTTGAACCTCCTTGTTCCAAAGCAGCAGGCCGGCTCGGCTCTTCCTCTGTAGAGTCTGCATGATCTCCCCTCCACCATATGGGCGTCCTCTGGGTGCAGATTTGGAGACTTAATTGGTTTGAATGTGATATCTGTCTCTGTCTTGGTTTTGTGATCGACTGCCAACCTGCGCAGGGGTTTCAACTGCTACGCTGCATGCTAGGAAAGGATAGCACCGTCCTGTTACTACACAAGATAAGAGGCAAAGAAGATACTGATAGATGCACTTTTCTTTGTGACATTAAGATTACATTTAGGGTGTGATAATCATGCTCTCCTTAAAAAGACTGAACGCGGGGCGCCAGTAGTGTACGGGTAAGTGCACGCGCCCCATGTACAGGGGCTGTAGCCCTCCGGACAGGTGGCCAGGTTTGAACCCGGCCTGATGGTCCTTACCTCAGAATTAGAATCAGCTTTATTGGCTTTAAGGAATTTAACTTTGGTTTGTTCCCCACCCACTCTCTCTCTCGCCCTGATTTCCGACTCTATCCACTGTCCTATCCTTACAATAAAGCCCCCCCCCCCCAAACAAAAAAACAAAACAAAAAAAAAACAACAGCAGCTGAACAGTTGGGGAATGCAGTACTTTGCACGAGTATCCTACTAGGACTTTTACACATCTTGCAGTACTAAAATGAAGTCTCATTGGGCTTTTCTGCATATCATCAACAAACAAAAGCAGTCAATAATGTAGATGTGTTGAATGCAGAATTAGTTTTAGATTGGGGCATTTTATTCCTTTATTTTAGAGATAGGACAGTGGACAGAATCAAAATTCAGAGACAGAAAGGAGCCAAAGGTCGGATCCTAAACCGGGCTGCGTGCTTTGAGGACTACAGCCTCTGTACATGGCATGCACGCTCCAAGCTGCACCCTGATAATTAGTTAATTTTAGGAGGTTTCTCGTCCCTGATTTTTTTTGTCATGGGTGTACAGTAAAGAACTCAAAGCTTTTCACATTTTTATTTTTCAATAATCTGAAGAAATGAATAAAATACTTCCAGAAAACCCAGTTAAAAAAAGTCTGGCTCCACCACTGGACAACATGTGAATAAGATAAGGAGGAGTGAGTATTAAAGCAAGGCATTGTTTGTCTCTGAGAGCTCAGGTTAAGCACCATGGACAGCTCCTTGATTGAGTTTGATCCAGGTTTACTTCACAGTCGATGAACAAAAGGACGTTTTTTTAAATGCTTTTTATTAGAAATGATGAAAACACAGATGTACATTTTCACATCTGTCATTATAGCATCCTTTTGGATCGCTGAGTAAAGTGAATAAAGAGTGCTTTTATTGAATATAAAACTCTTTAATTAAAGATAAAACACTTTAGTTGGTAAGTGGATAATGATCATACATTTTTACGAACACATCTGTTGCTTTCTGTGCAAATAGAAAAAACTCCTTTGCTCTTCTTTTTTTCTCTCCATATGAGCAGCTGCAGCATTTTACAAACGCTTGTGTTTCTGCAGGAAGGGATGTTCACCTCACTTACAGGCTCGGTCCACCCATAGGCAACCTATTAACATCCACTTTATCAGCACCTCCATATTTCATGACTTAGTTCATCAAAATTTAATGCCTAGCTGCTTCTACACGTTTGTGTTTTAGTGCAAAGCCGTGTCTGAAGTGAAAGCTGTACCTTGAAGTCTCTTGCTGGAATCTTTACCTCAGCTCCCAGGGAAGGTAATACAGTTATTTTTTGAGCAACTAGATTATTCATGATATTAAAGGCATAAATTCTTCCCAAAGGCTAGCCAAGAGATTCTGGATGGATCACAGCTTGCATAAAAGACATCATTAGCGGTGCAAAAAGGTTTCACAGAGCCAAAGACCTGCTGAAAGTAGACGACAGGCCAAACGCCAGTGGTTCCTCTCTCTCTCTCTCTCTCTCTCTCTCTCTCTCTCTCTCTCTCTCTCTCTCTCTCTCTGTGGACGTGGCATTCAGGCTGCTGTGTCACTCTAAAGTACGTCTGGGGTTGTGTGCTGCCCTCAGACTGCTGGAGTCCTGCTGAGCCTGTGGGACGGACGATTAGCCTGTGCCCAGACCTGATATGCAAAGACCAGAGCCAAGCGCCGACGGATGAATAAAAGGAAGGAGACGGGGTTGGATATTTGAAGTTAAATGGATGTGCACAATGCAGAGGTGTGCAGGAAAATATGTTAGTGTTTTAGGGGTTTTATGCATTTGTCTTTGAACTATTGTAACCCACAAGTTTTTAAATTGACCTACACCGGTGTGGTTTCTTGTCTAAATGCATGCCAGCCCCTGAGTGAGCTGGAATAGAAATGGAAACGGTTTTTAAGAGGTGAATGTGGCAATCAGTTCTGAAAAATAACAAAATTGCAAGAGTGATGCAAAAAGCACTTAGAGCATTTCAGTTTACCACTGATTATGTCAATTCAGCCCTGGGTCAGTGTGCCACATACATGTCAGGTTTGCTTTTTGAACATGCACCCTGCATTCTGATATTCCCCTGATGGCAGCCAAGGTATTTTGGGTTTAAATCGTTCTGCAAAGTAAGAAAGAAAAAAACCCTACCTCATTTGAGGTTGAAAGTTCAAACCATGCTGAGTCCAAACTTTTCAGTCAATGTTAGAGCTGAAGGCTATGACTTCTGATGACATCACACATTAAAGTCCGGGTTATACTGTTACCGGGCTCAGGGAGAGTTGTTCATGTTCACAAACGTTGGTTGGAACTCGCCTTAAGGGGAAAAAACATATGTGAGTCAGAAAAATGAGTAGGAATGCAGCTGGATCTGCTCAGGCTGGGTGAGCATTGAATTATCTCCCCAGTTTTTCATGTGTGTTTCAGTGTGTTTGTGTATTAGTGTGTTGGTGTATGTGTGCATTAGTGTGTTTGTGTATTAGTGTGTTGGTGTATGTGTGCATTAGTGTGTTTGTGTATAAATGTGATAGTGTGATTGTGTGTTTGGCTGCATAACTCATTGCAAAGGCCACAGAAGTCACTTTTGTCCTAAAGGCACAATTTTGTAGCAGTCTGAAAGTCAGAGCAATAAGTTAACATAAAATAAAATAGTGCCTGTGATGTTATTGTTAATGTTTCATGAATGCTGTGCTCATCTGGGCACCGAATGTTGGAATGAACTAACATCAAAGCTAACACCAAACTTGTGAAATCTGATATGTTTCTCTCGATCTTTCAAATCGGTTAATTAATCTCCTGAATAGTTTCTTTGTCCATTTTTGTTCCTGTAAAACAAAAGGAAAAAGGGAAAATCACCCATCACAAGACCACGTTTTGAAATCGCTCGCTTCTAAATACAATAGACACAAATAGCAGGTTACTCATGTACTTTTTTAACCCCGAGGAAAACTCAACTTTTCTCTGCGTAATTGTGAGACATGCGACACAAACATTATAGACATGCTGTAGGGAATACGTGTCAGAGTCTTCACTGCAGTTTGGGGGTTTGGTGACTTGATGAAGTGCCGTTAGTGCTCAGCAAGTGAATTAGCACTTCTCCAGCGACCAGTCCCAATTACACACTCTACACTTGGTCTGTACTGGGACTTGAACCGGTGACCTTCCAGTTCCCAACCCATGTCCCCACAGGATGGGCTACTGCTGCTCCTATTGTATGAAACATCAGTCAAAGTGTCACTTTTAAGTCATGTGGTATATTTGGTCACTTATTTTCTTCAATTAAGAGCTACAGACCCTTTTGTAATTACTAAGTGTATGCAGGTATGGTAAAACGTATGCAGACTTATTCGTCATGTTTGCAGTGAGTTCAGTTTCTCACTTCTGTTTGCAAAATTCCTCAGCTGTGACGCATATCTCCTCCCGTATAGACATGACCATCTTAATGCTGCGATCGTAGCTTAATTGCCCTCCATATTTTTCGCTGTCACTCTGCAGCTAGTGTTTGTATGTTTGTGTTCTCATCACAACATCCCTCTGTAGGCTTCACCCATAAATATCATTTATGAGCTGTATACACAATAAGGCAGACAGGACGTTCAAACACACAAAATAAAGCTCCCATAGGGAACCGAGGAGAATAGCAGTTAAATGATCTGGCCTCCGCCAGGACAAGGCGGCATTCAATCACTGGCGACAGTCCAGCCCCGAGGAATACAGACAGACGTATCGTGTTATTGAGAGGAATAAGGTGAAATACATGGGTCTTCACAAACAAGGTTTACGCTGCTCCCGTGACACCCTCCCTCTGCCATCGCCACCCGTTAATTACCAACGTGGACTCATAACGTGCTTGATTACTGCCTTAAATGGTCTCTGCAGCCGCGGATCCACACTCGTTTTCACAGGGAAATTATGAACTCAATGAAAAGTGTGACAATCACGATGATGGATGGTGTTTGTTTTATTGGAGTCTGTTCATCTGCGCCGGGCTCGGGCAGAGTCCTGAGAGAGGGCCGTCATTGTGATGGCTGCACTGCATGACTCACAAAGAGCTCACGGACTGTAGATAGAGAAAAAGACGATATAATGAAAAGAAAATTTGGAATGGAGGCCCTTCAGCAGATGTTGTTTTGCATTAGGTGTGTGCAGCGGACCATTTAAACATCATATTTAATGTATAATGAAACCAAAACAGTCCCATTCAAACCCTTTTCTTTCAGTTACCACCATCTTTCTAACCAAGCCTTTTTATGTCTGCTGTGACTCCCAACTTTTTAAACTAAAGTTAAAGCTTCTGCAACCAGCCTCTAGTGGACATTCTGTTAGGGGCGGCTGTGGATCAGTTGGTAGAGTTGGATAGACAAGTTGCTCCCACTGCTTCATCGGCGGTGTATGAATGTGTATGAATGGGATTAGTTACTTCCTATGGAAACATTACATAGAAACCTCTACCATCAGTGTGTGAATGTGTAGGTGTGACCTGCGGTGTAAAAAGCACTTTGAGTAGTCAGAAGGCTAGAAAAGCGCTTTACAAGCTCAAGTCGATTTACCATTTAATCAACGAGCTGCAGGATTATTGGCTTCACCGGCGGTTGCCGCTTGATAAAGACAGGAATCCAAGGATGGTGGAGCTGTTTCTATATTAACGAGTGGGACACTTAAACCCGAGGAAAAAACACTTGGATTTTGGGCTATTGATGACAACTAAGAAAAAGTCAGCAAACACACGCAAATCCATTATTTAGATGCTGAGTCGTAAAAAAAATCACAGCACCTGATGAAGGGCCCGGTCGGGCACTAAATGTTGTGTTCTTTAATGCGTATAGCAAATAAGTATATCTTTGGGAGCCATCGTGTTGCTAGTCTTTGTGCATCATATCTATTGAAGACAACTTATTTTTGTTGTTTTAAGATGCTTAATGTTTTGAGACATTCCTTGGTGTTTTTGGTCTACAGGGTTAAACTAAACTAAAAGTTTGCTCTTGTTTGATTTACACATCCATCAGTGCCAATGACCACCTCCTCCTCAGTGCGTCCTCACGCTTCATAGCCCTCTGCTGGTCCATGATGGGATGACTGGAGCGCCTCGTCTCCTCATCCCCACATCCATCCGAGGGGTGATTGAAACAAGAGTGAGCTCTTGTCAGGGCCTCGGCCACCATGTAATTGAATTCTACCTTGTTTCACAGAGTGCAACAAAGCATAGCACTGGATAGAGAGTAAATATACTCAGCACTTAGAGACAAACCCGGGCCACGACTGCTCCACAACAAACAAAGGCTCTGTATCATTTACAGACACAGAGCTGCCATCAAAGTAAAATAGTGGAGCTGCTGTCTGCGGGATTACTGTGGAGCAGGGAAGAGGCCTTGTTGTGTTTCTGTGACCACGGGGGGTTTGCTTTGAATTTTCTGCTACTTCCAAATGCATGACACTGTATTGATGGATTCACTGGCTTGTTGGTGGTGGGATGATCAATATCGAAGTGTCAAAACTAGGGATGGGTACTCGCCGTTGACCCCATTATTCGAGTAACATTTCATTAATCGCGTACTTGTGCAAGTGCTGATAAATCATGATGAAATAGGGAGTGTCATAATCCATCTTTGCAATAGAACAACTTTGCATTGGACTCAATTTTACAGTATCTCTGTGAAAAGGTTCTCCCATCTCTTCCTTTGGTGATGTTTTTGGTTGAGTTACCCTCTTTGGCTTCACAGGAGGTCTACAACTTTCACCACTGGTTTTCTTTATCCATTACCATTCTCTTCAACCAACATCATTTTTTTGTGGTTGCGTAACATGTCAAAACTTGTCACTCATGTCCACTTTAGTAAAGACTACTCACTGCAACTCATCGTCACTTATCAGAGTTTGTCATTAAGTAAACATCAGGAAGTTGTTGCTCTGCAGTTTTTGTCCTGTTGTCAAAGTTATTGATATACTAAAAGAGAGAGATCTTTTACATAATTCCTGTCATAGGCATTCAGAAAAAGTAATTATATAGCTGACAAAAATGCTTGTAAAGGGACAGATTTGAGGCGTGACAATAAATGGATGTTGTTTAGACAAGCCTGTGACTGAAAATCAGACAAAGAATGTGTCAGACGCTAAAGCAGAAAAGTAAAGAAGGCGTTCTGTGATTGTTGGTTTAGTCACGTCTTTTACAATGTCTTCTCTCACGTCTTTGGACCTTCCCGGTTGAAGGGAAAGAGTGTGTGGTCCGTGTTGTTTCAGTTTTAAGAGGGGTCCAAGGAGGAACAATTCAAACCTTTGGAGGGCGAATGGGATTACATCGTTGAGGCTCCTTCAGGGCGTCACTCCGCCGAGGCGGGCTCCACTCGGCGGCCTGTTTGCTGTCAGCTAATCTAAGGAGACGGATTCTCAGTGCAGGGCTCACTCCAGTATCTACAGTTACTGTGCTTAATGGCTTTGACTCCCCAGGACATTGTTTCAATCTAAAGGTCATCATGGCCTCAGCTCCAGCCGAGCACCTCTCAACCCACGCTGATTTGCTCCTCAGCCACCCCTGTATAGTGGGCTTCAAAGGACAATTTTTTCTGTTAGCACTTCAGCACTAATTACTGAGGACACTGAGGCACTTTTTCAATTTCAACACACAGGCAGTATAGGCTGCAGTGAGAAGCAATATAGACATATGACATATAGATTTGTAAAGAATATCTATTTGGAACTAAGAACTTACTTTTCAGGTGAAAGGAAACTCATAAATGCTTCTGCTGTGGTTAATAAGTATCTTGTCTATCCATAGTTACACATGCATGCTTCTATCCACTGCATTCTTTAAACAAGATCTCTCAGTAATGCCTTCAGGGACTATCTTTGGGTTTCGTGCAAATCAGAGATCCAACGATTATTAAGTCTTTGGCCGATTCTGATTCCCAATTTTTCAAGGTCTGACCTGCCGATACCGATTTGTCCTGATAATGACTTTGCTTTTTTAATAACTATTATTAGCAGCAATAATAAAACACTGAATGTTTGTTGTATTTAAAAAACGAATCTTGCCCAGAAAATGTTTGCGTTTCAAACGCCTCATTTCCTGTTTTCTCAAGTATTTTATGGTGGAAGTAAAACAAAGATAGACATAAAACTATCAATTAAAATAATGGATGAAGGACGCTTTCTGCATTAAGTTCAATTCCAGAAAGATTTCCCCTGACATTATTACCACTTTCATTATCCCAAGTTGTTTAATGAAACTCCTTAATGAATGACAAGCAGTCAGCTGCTTCACTCTAAAAAGTAAAAAAAGTATAAAATAAATACCATGACATGAATCTGAGGTCGTATCGCCCAGCTCTACCCTATTCTTAAATTGTATTATGTTTATTAGATAACGAACCCTTTTAGACAGTTAAGCATTTAAAGGTATTCCCACAAAGGACACCACAATAAGCAAGTCTACTGTTTACACTGGTGGACTCATTTCTATTGCGAAGTTCTTCAAAGAATGACCACAAACTAACTCATGCATGGCAGACCAGTGGCTGATGAATACTTGTTGGTTTATGCACCAACTGAGATGGAAGAAGGTGCTCAAAAAAAGCAGACAGGGATTTTAAATTCTGGCATTTTTCAACTTTTTGAGGTTTAGCTCCTGGGACTGATTTATTCATTTTTTTGTCAGTTGGACATTTTGACCAATCAGAATATTTACACTGCTCATCTTCCTGCATTCTCCCTCCACAGGTAACTCGGTACCTGCTGTGCGGTGACAGAATCCGCTTGCTTCCTATCTCGCTGTGGTTTCATGTCTCCTCTAAGGTGACAGGTGGCTCATCAGGCCTCAGATAGGGCTCTTTACAGAGGCCGCTTGCCCGCTCTAATTTATCTAAGGGATTTCTTGTGCTGCATACATTTTGTTCTTTGAGCAGCCAAGCATTAAATTGCTTTCCATTGGGAACAGCTCGTTTGCCGGGGTCACCAAAGCTGTGGCTGGTTTCCAATGAGATCCGTTTGGCAGCAAAGCCAACGCTGTAATTAGGGTCACCTGGCTCGGGGGCTGCTGGTGGGCCAAAGGGTCGTCACGGTTGTACGGCGCGTTTGAAAGTCACAACAAAGCCGGAGGATGGTAACACCTGATTATTAGATCAGAAGTCTTCTGAACTCTTAAGGTGGCACATCTTCAAAAAACTAGACTCTTACTAACCAGGACTGGAAAAAAGTATGTTTGCTTTTTAAAAAAACTTTTATGGAGTTCTTTACTTTGCAAGCATTTAGAAAACATGGCATAACGTGTCCCTACAGCCCCTCTGACATCCTTTCCCAAAATGGTCCAGGAGGGCTACATGCATGAACCCAAATGTTAGAATCTGTTAACCCGACATTAGGTAAATATTTTCCTGCCATCTCCGCTTGTAGAAGTCTGCTTGAAGTCACAGTTAAGCCTGTAAAAGTAAGGAATAAATGTATTAAAATTCACCACAAGCAATGGTTTGGGTTTTGGGGTCTTTTGTACTCTATGCTACTCATCTTCAAACCTTTATTTATTCTGGAAAGGACATTGAGAATATCCTGCTGTCCGAGTGAAAAATGTGGTTGTTTGAGTCCACACATACAGCTCCTCCTGGAAATATCAGGAGTTTATCAGGAGATTTGTGCTAGTGTTAAAGCCCTATAAAACTTAATCATTCTTTTGCAGTAATAAGAAGGGTCCGACACTGACAATCTCTAGCTGTGAGGTACATTTCTGAAATGCAATTCTTGAAATGTCAGGACCTCAAAGTCCCCAAATTGTCATATCAGGATGTCATGTGTTGAAGGGGGCTTTAGATCAACAGTCTGCAGAGCTCCGGTGTGGCACATTATAAGATACAAACTTGTCATTTTCTTTTGAGGAACCCGCCCTCGATAAAGCTTGTTGACTTTTGAAACTTTTATGGAGTTCCTTACTTTGCTCGAGGGAAATGAAAAGCAAAAGAAGTTCAGAGACAAAGGCAGATATGTGGCAGCGTACGGGTAGTGAAAGGCTCATGTATAACCAGTTGTCAGCTTTGTCTCAATACGCCAGAAGCTGACTTCAGCAGCCTTTGCAGTTTGAGCTCCGGCGAGGCCTCCTGCCTGTACAGTGTGCCTACCCAAAATATAGCCTGTGGTGTTTGCATGAGGAGGCCGTGCAGCATGTGTCCATCTGCAAAGAGCTCTCCAATGTGTCCAGTGGTGGAGGGTGGATGGAAGAAGAAAAAAGAAAAAAAAAACACACCACACAGGGAACTCCTTTCAGCTCACAGCATTCTGTTTGGCATTGCAGAGTAAACACTTCTTAAGAAAAGTGCAGAGATGAAACATTTGGACAGCCGCTCAGCAGAATTTTCTTAATGTCTTTTCGGGGGGCGGGTTTGTGACATTTGAAAACATGAGAGCTTGACAATGAGGGCTAAAGAGATTCTGAAAGTCTTTCAAGGCACTCCTGCCTGTATTAACATGAGATCTGAGGGACATTTGCATTTAATCTATGCAGAAATGGAAATAAATTGAAGTGAGCTCTGTTGTGCATGACTTATTTTTTTGCTTTAAAGCTTTTCATGAAGCTCTATTTTTGCTTAAAAACAGCCATGACCGCTTCACAGTTAAGCACATATTGTAGTGAATCTGGTGAGAAACACAGCACAGTGTACTGTTGTAGACTGACAGGCAATTCAGTGCAATAAGGACTCGCTGTCCAGTCTATGCTGAGTCGTCACAAATTTTTATAGCAGGCAATTTTACTTCCTATTCGAGTCAGTATTTAACTGGAAAGGTTTGCTGAGAAATAAGTTTCTTTGTCATGTTTCGGGGCTGAGGGGCATCAGGGAGCAGTCACTTAACTGGTTCAGTTCTAGTGGTTCAAATAGATTTCTCATGGGGGGGCACCAGTAAGCCTATAGTGGTTAGTGTGTGCGCCCCATGTATGGAGGCTTCTCCAAGCGGACGGCCGGGTCCGAATCCGACCTGTGGCTCCTTTCCTGCATGTCATTCCCCTCTCTGTCTCAAAAATAGCACAAAAAAAACAAAAATAAATCGTTTAAAAAAATCACTTTCACATATTTAGTCCAGAGATACTGATTTAAAAAATGTGTCTTTAAATGCACATGACAACATGTAGACCTATATGGACAGACTTTTTGTCTTAAGTTTCTGTAAATAAATATAAAGTGGAAGCTGAAGGATGCTCTATCTCGCCAGTGTGAACACAGTGCTCGAAACAACAACACATTTCTCCAATTTATTTGCAAAATAAATAAATTGTCTGTGTAATCACAAAACCTACAATGTTCTTCCACAGATCTAGACAGGGAACTTTGAACTTCTGATCTGATTTGTGAAAGATGCTGCAGTTGCTGTCTTCTTCTTCTGTGTTGCATGGGTATTGTAGTCTTGCAGCATCATGTCTAACATCATGCTCTAAAGGACCTCTTGGGATCCCTCAGGGTTGATGTGATGTAACTCCACTCAGAGACATTACCCGTTACCCCCTGCTTTTTATAAAACTGAACAAAGCTGGAAGTCTTGCTTGTGTTGTAACCTTCGTTCTCTGAGTGAGGCAACAAGTCATGTCGCATCACTTTGCTTCTGCAATTGATATATATATCTTTTACATACTTTATTAATCCCACGAGGGGAAATTCCTTTTACACTCTGTTATTAAGACACACACATGGGATGAAATAGACACACATGCACAAACAGGATCCTATAGACATGCACTAATGGAGAGATGTCAGAGTGAGGTGCCCAAGCAGTTGGGTGTTCGGTGCCTTGCTCAAGGTCACCTCGGCAGTGCTCAGGAAGTGACCTGGCACCTTTCCAGCTACCAGACCAACTTCCATGCTTTTGTCTGCACCGGGACTTGAACTGCTGACCCTCCGGTTCACAACCCAAATCCCTACCGACGGAGCTACTGCCGCCTAAATGGACTTAAGAAGACATGCACGCTAAACAAGTAACACCTTGAGGATCCTGAGAAATGAACGACAGATTCACTTTTGTGTTTGAAGGACTGAAGTTTAAAATGTTTGTTGGCCTTCAGAGGAACCACAACACCACAATCCAGTGTGTATTTTTGAAACTGATGTGTTTCCTGAGGTGTTTATCCTCCTCTTTATCCAAAAATTGTGATTAGCTGAGGCTGTTCCGTAAAATTTTTGCTGAAAAAAAGGCAAGGGCAGCCTCACAACTTATCATAAAATATAAACAGTATGTGTATGTGGACGGTAAATAGGTGCTCATATAAAACCTCCCGTCCTGAGTGTCTTGCTAAAATTAAGCAACAGGGAGTAGCTATTTATTTGGCTTTGGTACTCACACAGCTACACACCCACGCACATATGTCCTTGTGACAGTAATGGAGAATTTCATTGTCTAGGGGAATAGATAAACAGAGGAGATAACTTTTCATTACTGAAGAGCTTATAAAAGGTGGTGAGTGTGTTACCGCACACTCCCACAACTTGTGGTCTTAAACAATTCTTGAAGTATGTGGACCATTTCATGATGAGAAACTATTAACAAAGTCTGCTGATGAGTCACCACTTCATACTCTCACTATTGTTTCAGAACAAGCGTGAAGCAAAATGTAAACTTGTCAAAATGTGTTATACCTTAACACTTTTTAATACCACATGTTTGAAATGATACAATCTGTTATTTTAGTGATCGACAGTATCTAAAACTAGTGGCAGCCGCCGGTGTTGAAAAATGAAGCCAATGCAGAAGTTCAAAGTCCTGCAGTCCGTCAGGTGTCTGCTGGAGACGGGCTCCAAGAGATCTAGAAGTCACATACACACCCCATTCAAAAAAGGCAGTTTTTACAGCAGAAATTAACATGTTTACAAAAAAAAAAAAAAAACGACATTTGTCTGATTAGTTTTTGTCCTTATGGGCACAAACTGTTAACGGGCCTGCAACATGAGCTGCTGGGCTTGCCACAACAAGCCAATGGGCTTAGATCAGTGATATGCACTGACAAGACGTCACACTGGCATTTTTTTCGAGGGGGTCTAGAACCGAGCGTTACATGCAGCTAATGCTACAGCTAACAGGAGGACGTAGGAGAAGCTGCGTTTACGCGGATTTTGAAATTTTGCAAATAGATGTGCCTAAACATGCAAAGGATACATGGAAAACACACTAAAGAGCATATAAAACCAGAAAAAACATAATATGAGTCCTTTAAGTTGACTGAAAGTTAGACTGAGTCAGCATTTCCAGCATGGCGGCTGCTGCCGATGAGCCTTCGGAGCCCCCTGCAGTAACACACGTGTGGCGTCACTCAGGCTTTGTCCATTCATATTTACAGTCTAAGATCTAAAAGTACGGAAGCTTTAAAAGAAATTCAGATCTTCAGTTGTATTTTTAACCAGAACTGCTGCGACCTAAGAAGAAAGAAAGGACTGTCTTTTTGTACAAGTACGTTGGCAACATTTTGATACTGAAATGCTGTCAATGTATTTATGACGTTTAGACAGTGTGCAGGACTTTGCTTGCTTTTTGATGCTTTAGACTTGTTTTTGTCATCGTCATATCGAAAAACATATCACCATCTTTAGATTTTGACTAGTTTTTTAACAAAGTTAGAATTTCTGGTATCATGGCAACCCTACTCTCATGCAGATTTTTTTTTGCCTGTTGTGCTTCACAAGATTTCATCATTGTAGACCTTTGATTTAACATAAACATTTTTAAAGTAAAGTTGGAAAGCATTAAGTGGGGTTATTTTTGTACATACTTTAATCTGTACATGCATTCCTCCCTCTGACAAATGAATTTATTTTTTTTATCTCCAGTGGGGATGTATTTTATACAAATCCTCATAGTAAAAACTGTTATTTTACTCATAGACAATAAGAAATACCACAAATATAGATACATTTTAAACCTTAGCAGAGCGCAGCAACACAAGAAAAGTCTGAAAGACTACATTCAGAAATAGATTTTTTACTGCTCGCCATCATGTGACAAAAACGAGCTTGCGTCTAGGCTGTGTGAATGAACATTTTCATGCTGAACAGTTTTCTGTTCATCACAGTAAATAGACTTAGGGTTGCATCGTACCGTGGGTAGAGATTTAAAGAGATGGGGGTGTGAGAAAAGCAATATTGATCCCTCCATTGAACAGAAGAAGAAGAAAAGACTGAAATCCATGATGAAAGCAGACTTTTTTTTTTGTTTACCAGTACAGATGAAGTGTAGCATTTTTTAATGTTTATGTTGAAAATATGATCTGTTTGTGAATTGAAAGATTATTTTCTATTAATTATTGAAGCTCATAAAATAGTGTTTGGCCATGCCTGGCTGGTTGCAGCTTTCCATGTTACTTAAAGTGATGTTTAATTTGAGTCATTTAAATGATGTATTATTATGATTAGCATCTATCCTTCATTCATTTACTGATGTTTATATGATTTCATACTAGATATTGAGTTGTTGTTGCAAGTGAAACTTCGTCTCTGATTGATTGAATCTTAAGCTCGCAACATAAATGTGACGAGCTCCCCTGGATGTCTTTAGATGCAAAATATCCTGTCAAGACGGCCTGGAGCAGCAATCTTTTAAGGAACGTCTGCTTGCATTTTTCATCGTGTTGCACAGACTGTCTTGTATAAAGAAGGAGCTGTCAGGCCTGTCTCATCTCACACACACACACACACACACACACACACACACACACACACACACACACACACACACACACACACACACACACACACACACCTCTCCACCAGCAGTGGTCACATTTACGTTCAGAGCTGCAGATGTGAGATATGTTATTTATCTCCTCCATATTTAATGAGGAGTCGCCCTGGGAAGCAGATGGTACATTAGCTGTAATAAAGCCGAGCTGACTTCAGTGGTTTTGTAAGGGAATACAGAATTGAGCCGTAAAGGCCTTGCTGTTTCACGGCCGACATTCTTGGAGGGTCAAAAAGGTGTGTGACGAGAACGGAGAGTGTGTGTTCACTCGCCTGGTACAAACACTTCACCTTTATAACTCTGGACAGGTTCTCATTGCCCCCAGTGAAGCATCATATATTGATGTGGGGAGAACAAAAATTACAGTAAGCTCTGACCCCTTTGTTCGCGGAGCCAGCATTAAAGTTGCTGAGTGCGGGCTTCACATTGAGCTATGTTTTATTGTTACGCTCAGCAGAATGATTCAACTGTGCACACACACGCTTACATACTTCTTGAGTCACCCACATCGGAACTGTTCATTATCGCTCGTGCTTCCTGCTATTTACCTTGAAAGGGCCCGGAGAAAAGGTCCAATTAAAGGGCAATTCAAGTATTTTTAAACCTAGGCCTGTTTTAGTTTTTACATGTTTTTGGTATAAATAGCTAATAGTTAGAAAAAGTTTCAATATTGGTCCAGTAGATTGCTTCTGCTGGCTGCATCAAAATATGATTGAATGTCTGCAATGTAACCCTTTGGGGCAACTGCAGCGAATCAAACTATGGTGAATTAAAGTGTCTGTTTTTGAAAATGGCAGACCTCAGATTGGAACACAAAATTCCTAATAGAATAACCCAAATAATCTCTAAAGAGTAGTTTTTGTTCAAAGGTAAATTGCCACTTTTGAAACCAAAATTCGCTTTTTATTTGCTCTCTTCAACGATAACTTTACCTTCCAGAACATGAGAGCTGGTCTTTTACCGCTGCCTTCATTGGTTAGTTTAATACGTTATTGTATGTCATATAGATATTGTGTTGGACATGTACTATCGATGTAAAACACCAAAATCGTACCGTATTACAGACAAACAGATGGCATGTCCTGCAAGCTAACAGGGTATAATAAAGGAGTAAAGAGTAAAGAGAGCGTTGTCTGGCTTTTTCAGTTTCTTTAAAGATTTATTTTTGGCCAGTTTGTGCCTTTATTGGAGAGACAGGACAGTGGACAGAGTTGGAAACCAGGGAGAAAGAGTGAGAGAGAGGGGAATGACATGCTGGAAATGAGCCACAGGTCGGATTTGAACCTGGAGCGCCCGCTTGGGGGTCTACAGCCTCCATACATTGGGGTGCGCGCAATAACCACTGCGCCACCAGTGCCCTTCTTTTTCAGTTTTCTAGAAGAGTAACTAACCAAAGGTTTATCTTTGCAAGAGTTCCTTCCATGATTTTATCAGACACTTTGAATAACTTGAAAAGTGGCAAACAACTTACTTTGATCTGCGGATTTCCCTCCAAGGTTTAAATTGCGTTCACTTCAACCTGTTTTTTTGCAGCTGCCAGCTAAAGAAATTCACTGGGGCCTTCTGAAAACTTTCCTTTTTCCATATTAGTCATCTAGTCCCTAGAGTATGTAGAAATAGGGCCAAGGTTTATAAGCAACAGCCTGTAGCTTAAAGTTTCTAGACGGGCACAAGCAGAGGTTGTGATCAGAAATATAGAAAAGTGAAATGTATTCAAACTCTCTACTTTCTAAGTGATTAGACTAACAGATGAATCTCTCTTATAAAGTAAGATGACTCAGACCGGAGAACCAGTCAGCTGTATTTGACAGGCACGAAATATTATCACAGCCAAGTCTTGAAACTACATCTGGCAAAAGTCGTTTATTCCCTGAGGTTACTTCTGCAATCTGTAATTTTTTTTTGCAATTGCTTACCCCACAGCTGGGGGTATGTTGCCGCCTGTGACGGTTGAGTATGTTTCATGTCCTCAATTCGCATTTTAAAAGAAAAACTAGGGACTGATGGCAGTTTTCTAACCGCCTTTTGCTCCCTCTCTATGGCTAATGTTGATAATTAAGGTGAGTGGACGAGCATATAAAGCCCCCGCTGTGAAATAGGTGCTGTTGTGAGCCCTTTTGAGTCATGGAACACCTTTTGAGGCAATCATGCTTTGGGAGGGGGGGGGGGGGGGGGGGGTAGTGCAGGAGCTGCATGCTAAACTAGGGGCTTTCATAAAGCAAGATTCAGAACTGCGTGGAGAAAAATAATGCAGTGCAGCATATCAAATCAAGGTCTGATGAGGAAGAAAATAAACATGTCTAAGCCCATTGCTTGTGATGCCATAAAGCAGAGACAAACTCCAGGGCTCTCTCTCCTTCTCAATTCTCAGACAAATGCCTTTGTTAAAGAAGCAGAGAAGAGATCTTAACAAGTTAAAAGAAACCTCCCAGGAGATGAACCAAGAGGGAAACGGGATGGAAAACACTGGATCACTGCGGTGTGTTCATTGAGAAGAATGAATGAATAAATTGAAAGCGATGGCATTCCCGGCGATCTTCAAGGCAATGAGACATTATTGATTTCTAAGGAGAAAACGCATTCTTAATGTGTCCAGGGATCCTGGCTTTCGCTCTCTTTTCACACTCTTTTACACACTCTTTTTGCCACCGAAAAAAAAACAACCTCAGGAGTGAAGCTTGATATACAGCACAAGCCTGTCGTGGCTTAAGTATGCCGGTGTAGCTTTTGTAACAGCGCACACTCATCTCAACGGACAGCAGAGGTATGCCTCAACCATCTGTTCCCATTTTGACACAATGCAGTGAATCAGCACTTTATTTCTTTTTTTAAGGAGTGCTTCCTGAAAGCCTTTTATCTGGGAGGATGGAGGCAGAGAATTGCAGTGGTGATGGTAATCTGTGTTGATATTTAAAGTAAGGAAGAAATGCATTCTGTTATTGCCGCTGAGCCTATTTTCACACAAATTCAGCGAGGCAAACAAGCTGTCCTAAGCCTTTTTTTTTTTATGTTTACAACATGATGGTTCTTTAGTATATTGGCACCACCTGCAAGATAGTATAAGTAAGCATTTGTATTTTAAAGTTTTCCTAAGTTTTTCCAGGGAAAGTCTGACTAGAATTAATGAATATCTGCTTTTGACACTAGTTTATCTGCCATTTGTGTTTGTACGCGTTCTCAAACAGCGGCTACATGAAGCTGAGGTTTCCATTTTAAGACACCATGCCTTGGCAGTGAGCAATAGTTGTGCAAAGTTATCAGCTCTTTTCATTTCTGGGCTGACACTCTGGGTGAAAGATTCGGGCTTGAGGTGCGGCAGCCGTGGATTAAAGATCATATCAAAGCCAGCCAATATGTATAGTGATTCAGGAATGATAGCAGAGATAGCAGATGAAACCAGAGAATGTAGAGATATGGTGTGCCCACCGAAAGTTTATCATATAGAGTAGAGATAGTCAGAGGATAGCAATCATGGAGATGATGTGGTGTGTGGCATAGTTGTGCGTCAGGGACTTTGCAAATGTTTGACTTTTGTGTTCAAGGACACAAAAAAATAGAAGATTCAAATTAAGTTGATGGCCAAATAAAGTGTCTGTTGCGTATTTTTCCACAGTGGAGAGCAAAGATTCTGTAGTTGCAAAGCTGAAAAATGTGCACCTCACCAACAAAAATAATTAAGGGATATGTTTTTTGCCTGGAGGTCATACTGTGCCAATAAAGGAACCACCAGCCATCAGTACATAAAGCATTTATCTGAGAACTCGTGATTTTTAATAGTAGTTGAGTGTCATCGTCTTTGTTTTTGGTAATCAAAGATTACTACATTTAGATGACAGGCTGGATACACATTGCTAAGTCTCTGTCCTACTTTAGAGGTTGCCATGGTAGTGATTTGAGCCAATAAACTAATAGGGATCATGTTAGGTGAGGTAATAATTTAATTGAGAATAAGGGCCATATTCAAATGTGGTTTTATACAATCAGACTTCTTGACGCAACCAATATAACTCCTTCCTGCTTTTCATTAGAAAGAAAGCACGTTTAAATCACTGTTGCTTTTAAAACCAAATGGCTATGATCACAAAATTCAGTCCATGGTCATATCTGTACAAGGAGATTTGTGCCATCCAGATTGTGACATGTTGACTCTCATGATTTCTTTAGTTTGTAGATGAGGGTCTTAGCATCCATTCATCCGTCCATCAATTTTCTGTAACATTGTTCCTTTTGAGGTTGTAGGGGGGCTGTAGCCAATCCCAGCTGTCATTGGGTGAGAGGTTCGGTACACCCTAGACAAGTCACTAGTCAAACACAGGGCTGACATGTGGAGACAAACAACCACTCACAGCCACACTTATAAGCAATTTTGAGTCACCAATTAACCCTTGCGAGCATATTTCAGACTGTGGGAGGAAGCCTGAGTACCTGGAGGAAACCCACGCATGCACAGGGAGAACAAACCCCCACACAGAAAAGCTCCTGTCTGGGAATTGAACCAGGAACCTTCATGCTGTTAAGCAATATCTAAGCAAAATTTGTACAAATAGTTAGATATACATTTTCTACTGGTAATAGAAATTAAAGTCTTCCATTTTGCCTTATGGTTCATGGCTATTGTGTGAAAAGATGTTGGTTTGATTGGTATTTAATTTGATTAAGTGGACCCTCTCTGAAGTTGTGCATGGGGGGAACTAAGAACACTTGCAGGGGCAATTGGGCCGGAACAAAGAGAACTTGGGGGGCACTCAGCCAAACCACGGAGGGCACTGAGAGGGCGCCAGGGCCACTTAGGCTGCACTTACTTTAGACCTGTGTGAAAATAACACTGTCTTCTTATTCATACTAATGGAGCTGGTTTAGCAACACACCAGGGATGCCAATGGGGTTAACCCAGAAAACAACACATGGTCACCTGTTGAACCACGGCTCAACTTCAGGGAGCAGGAATATGACCTCATACAGCAAGAAGTTGCATTGGCCAATCAAATGCAGGCAGGAGCACATTCCCTGTAGATCACTTTGTAACATAACCAGCGTATGTAAAGTTTACCTCGCAATGCTTAAAATGAAAAACAAAAAAAAGCTGACATTGTTATTTAAAACCAATTTGCAGTGTTTTGGTCCAGTGTGCCATTAAAAACAATGTTTTAATCAATTAGTCTGAACATTTTGGATAGTGGTTTATTGGCTTTTTTCAGTCTGACATTCAGCACAGGTTTGAACTATGTAGGTATTTGGGTTGTTATGATTCCAGTCTTTAAACTTGGATACAACGCTAGCTTTGCTCCATTGGTATGAATACTTATTTTATACCACGGCAACAAATTAAGAGGTCTTAGGCACCCAATATGGGGCAATTTCTTATTTTATTTTCTATTGCCAGAGATTGCAAGTGAACCCCTGCATTCCCTCAAGTGCTCAAATACATTGGCATCATTTCCAATGTCTTTGTACAATTTAGACAGTGCTCAAGCCTCAATGCTGTTTGATTCTCCCAGTCAGTGAAATAACAGAGATTGTATTGTTTCAAGCATGGAAAATGTTGAAGTCATAGTTAGGGTTGCAAAGGGGTGGAACATTTCTGGTAAATTTCCGGTAATTTACCATGGGAAGTTAAGATGGGGATTTTTTTAAACGCCATTCTTGTTAATTCCCATAAATTCCTGTTAATTCCCATGGAACGTTTCCAACTTTGAAAATTCCTAGAATTTTGCAACCCTAGTCATAGTAGGTACCAACATGTCTTGCTGAGGTTTAGATTACCCCCTTCATACAAACTGATGTATGTGGACATACTTCTGAGACTCGTAAATATGAGATGACCAAAGTTAAAGGAAGTATATGTTGTCCTTTGATAATTCATCCAGACACCTTTCTAAATATAAAGTAATTCTACTCCAACTTTGGGGCATCACAACAGAAACCCTTTCCATGTTGTGTTTTGATAGGTGGGAAATTTGTTCCCCTTTAATGGCTGTATATCCAAGAATCGCTTAGCAAAGAGAAGATTAAGTGCACACATTAATCCAGGAGTCAGAGCAATCTTGTAATCCACTCAGTATGCTAATTGCCTGTTCTTTCTCCAGCAAAGGGGTTTACAGGCCATTAAATGGCACTGAGCGGTTGACAAAGGATAGCCGGCACGCTCCCCCACCCACTATCCCCCTCTCCCTATTTCTTTCTTGGACAGGCTGTTGTACACCCACACAACGCTCCTAAAAAAAATATGCAGAACCCCACGAAAACAAGTGGCACTGTGATACCAAGGCAGTCATTTCACAGCATGACAAGGGGAACAACAATACCTCTTCTATTTCGAGTAGACGTGACAGTGACAAGTGGACCTCATTGTTCTTGAAGAAACTTTGATCCTCTTGACCCTGACGCTGTTCTTTTGGATGTTTTCCCCAAGCATACAATAGTTATCATGTAAGATTTGTCCATATCCGACAGTGCTACAAGTAAATAACGAAAGAGAGTGCTATTGTCTCCATCGCAGTCCCAGTCATGCACACCCTCCTTTTTCCAACTCTGCCTGTACACAAGAGAATTGCACCAAGGTAAAGTGCAATTCTTAGCGCGCTACTGCCTGTGCAGTCCCCCAAGTGGCCTTGGCAGCCTTAACATGATGGATGTTGTTTCAAATCGGGTTTCTCGCTACACTGATAAAGCAGCCTTGTCAAAACACATTCACTAGCAATGTAAGCAGATAAAGATAGTTGCAGATAATTAGAAGATTTGTGCATTGTGTCATTTATGGTTCCAACTGCCAGGGAATGGTGCTGTGACGGATGACTCAAACAAGAGAGTTCGGCATGAAGCCTGACTGCAAATGTAGCTGGTAATGACCAGAGTGTGTTTTTCAGATGCAGCTAATGAGCACGGCCATTAGACATAAATGACATTTTAAAAACCTGGGGAGTCAGGAAATGAACAAGTACCATAGATAGACTGCCTGTAGGCAGCAAATATGGCAAGAGCATCTGGAGGATGCGGCACTACGTTCACTCGGATGACCTCCACCCAGAGTGTTGAGACTGTCAGTCATTTCACTTCTGTTAACTGTGAAAGGATGGCGGCTCATTATGGAGAAACTGTCACAACCATTCTCCTCAATATCAACATGGCATCTCAAGGATCTGTAGACTGATTATCTTTTCATGGGTTTATTATTTTAATTTCCTGATGAGCCCATTTATAAGAAATGCTGCCACTTTGGAGGCTTCTTCAGAGACAGACGGGAGTTTATAGTGTGCAGGGCCATGTTTAGATAACCTAAATCTACATGCTAGAATCTAGATTACAAATCCAGAATAGACAATGTAAGTATGGCTCAATAGACGACCAGATGGATTTGTTTCCCCATATTTAAACAGTAACTCTCAGACGTGTGCCACTAAATCCCAACAATCTGCAGCCTTATGTTGCACTCAGTCACTACACTCCATGATTGATTAGTCACCCGTTTGAGCTGAAAGTGTGCAGATCAGGATGAAATCAACTGCTGTTGTGTTTGGAATGAGGCTGTAAGTGCAAAACTTTAACTACTTTGAAAACTTCAGCTACTGATTATTTTTCACCAACAAAAGAACCTCAGTTTCAAAGTGTATTTAAATTTTTTAATAAGGTTACTAATTATGGGTTGTAAGTCAAAGCAACTCCACCACGCAACATGTCACCTTCACCTGGATTTGAGTAATGGCCCATACCAAGAATCCCTCCACCAAAAAATGGACGTAATATCAGTGAAAAAACTCTGATTGATTATTTTTTAACAGCTCTGAATAAAATGAACAGCCAGGGACTTGTCTCCTCATCAGTAAGTGCGGCATGTTTTTTTTTTTGTTTGTTTTTAAAAAACGAAATAAAAACCTGGTTGAAACAGGCAGGTGGCAACTGAGATCACTTCTCATAGTGTGCAGCAGTAGGTTTTTCTTAAGATTTTCTTGCCCTCCAGGTGGGCTTTTCCACAAGTGTGTGATGTCAAATGAAAACTATGAATTCTGTGATAAGGAGTTTTGAAGGGAGTGTAGTCTGGCTGTTTTTTTTAGACAAAAACATCTTCCCTCAACTAAGGTCTGTTTTTTTAAAAGAATCATTTCTGTAATGTCGTAAGAGACAAAACAACCTGCTTTGATGGAGTGATTTTACCTCCAAGAAGTTGCATTTACTGCAGCTCTTCTGGAGCAAATTTGAAACTTGTCTTTTTGACTATGAGTCATAACGATGTGTATTTTGGTAAATTCTAGTTCTATGCCTTTGTTTAGAAAATCACTCATACTTAAGTTCCTGTTAATGTACTCTTTTGACGTCTTTAGGACTGTTTCTTTATCCTCATGTCCTCGGAGGTTGTGAATATCCTGAGATCTTCAGATATTTAGAAATGTGTCAAGGGGCAGAGCAGTGCTCAGATATCTTTGACAACATCAGCAAGGAATTTAAGATAAAAAGTCACTACCCAAACCTCATAAATAAGATAAGCTTTTGCTGCCTAATATGTTTAGCAATATTTTGGATGTTTCTTGTTGTGTTAATACAAAAACAAAGTTGAGTGTTGGCATTTGTCTGCATGCAAAAATGAAAGTTACAATATTTTGTAAATGCTCAGTAACTTTCATTGTTTTGTGAATTAACTTATCAATACAATATATGTGTGTGTGTGTGTGTGTGTGTGTGTGTGTGTGTGTGTGTGGGTGTGTGTGTGTGTATCGGTAAGTTGGCGCTTGCTTTTACAGTAAAGTTGGTATACAGCTTTGGTTCTTTGCAGAGTCGGTGACATTCAAGAGCTAGTTTGAAATACTAGAGTCCTCTTCTCCAGTATGTAATGCATTTGAAGGCGTTTAAGCTAATAAAAAAAAATAAAGGTTGGAATGATCTCAGAAAGAAAAAACGTGGCGTTTGATTCTTGTTTAGGGTCAAATCAGCATGAAGACACTTGGTAAGAACGGGAAATACCTCGGCCTTTTAGACTAATCAGAAAAACCTTCAGGACATGATCACATTTTAAGAAATAAAAGAGAAAGATAAGATGAGAAAAATAGATTGACACCTTGTGTTTATGTGGCTTTTCTTGTTTAACACGTTGGACTCTGGTTAACTGATGTTTTCCTGCAGTCACTGCTTTGTTCCCTACAGTATGACGACCTTTACGTTTGAGCCGCTCGGTATAGCTTAAGGTATGCTGAGGTGATATCTCTCTGTAGATCTCTGTATGTGAGGGGGGGGGGGGTGTGATAAAATGTAGATGAGATGTTAAGGTAAGGCTGCGTGTGGGAGGCTGTCTCTCAGGTGGAGAATTTTTCCCTGGCAGCGATGGAGGTCACAGTGGAAAACATGCTGCGAATACGCTCCTACCATCAACAGTGTTGGCAGTGAAAGCGCTCTCTGCTCGCTCCAGGAGAGAAGTGCAGTGTTTATCAAGTCGAAACATGTAGAAACCACCTACAACCCACAGCTCAACTACAGAGAAGTAAACCCAGTGTCAAAATGCTCTCACTTCACTTTTAAAGAAGGGAAAAAATAACTCTTATTATCTTTAGAATCTGGGTCTTTTTTTTTTTAAAACTTTGCCCGTCTTTCGTTCTAGCTTGGAAACCTAATCATCTTCAGCTTTTTTAAAGAAGTCAGGCATGAGTAAAATATGAGGAGGGAGTTTTTTTTTTTAACATGTAGAGAATAAAGTCAAGATGTCAAAAATGGAGAGAACATTTTGTAATAGTGCGAGGCTGAAGAAAACATAAATCAGAGAAACAACAATTTATTAAAAAATATCTTCTTTTTCTCATTCGAAAAAATCCTCTCCTCTGATTGGCTCCTTCATATGGCTCTAATACATAGACTGTAAATATTAATTCTGTACAAAGCGGCCATGCTGGAAAGCCTGTCTCAGTCCAGCTTTCAGTCAACCTAACGACAGGCTGAGAGCTGCAGCTGAGGCGGGTTTTAAGCCTCCTGATAAACCGTTACATAGCGCTCACCTGTCAATCATGTCAGCTATACGCGCCTAACTATATGGATAACCCGCATCATTAATAAAATCAAAACATTTATAAAAAATGTCACTTCCTGTACAGTGTGAGCCAGTGATGACAATAACTAATCAGACCATTTTCATTGTTTTAAACCAGGCTGTAAACATGTTTATTTATGCTGTAAAAACTGTTTTTTTTTGCTAGTCGTGTATATGTGACTTCCCGTGTTCCTGGAGCCAGCCTCAAGCGGACACTCAACACACTGCAGGATTTTTTGCACGTCTGCATTGGCTTCATTTTTCAACACCAGAGGTTGCCTCTTCCTCTCATGCTAAAAGTTGGATTTTTTTTTGCAGACATTTCAACTTCATTTTCAACCTTTGGACTCAAATCCTTAAATTAATTCCATTCCTCTTGTTTCATTTCTTATGCCTGACACTAGTTCAAGTTCAAACATGTTTTTCGTATTTGAAGTTTATTCTTCACATTTTGACTTGAATGTCAACACTTTGACTTTGGTCGGGAAATGCTAATAATGCAAAAAAGTCTTCCTTTGACTTATTTGAAAACGTTGTACTATACTTTGACTATGGTTTGACTTCATGCTTGACATCTTAACTTCATTCTCAACATTTTATTTGAATTTTTGAAAAGAAAAAAAATCCTTCACACTTGACAAAGGTTCAGAGGGAACAAAACATGATTTTTTTTTCATAAATTGCTTTGCCTAGCAAGAGTAGTGTGCAGGATTTTTTCTTTTCAAAGTGATAGTTTGATGCACCTACTGTGAATGTGTGAACACCTCTTTTAAACAGCAAAATGCAACATAGAAAACAATGCACCTTCTCAGTATTTGTGTTATACCTTCTGTTGTATACTGAGCAGTACGGATGCTCTGACAGATCTCAGAACAAAATGTTCAGTGCTGGGAAAGGTTCTTTGAAAGCTATAAGTCACATCACGCTGAAAGAAATTAAACTACAGTAGAGCAATCGAGGCTGACAATAAACTGGTGCCATGAAAAGGTAATTGGAAAGACATGACAACCACAAATGGGAACGATATTTCAATTTTTAGTTTGAAACATATTGAATAAAGTGCTGTAATAAGTGACGTCCAAGACTACAAAAAAGAGCCCTGCACGTTTTTAACAAAAAAAAGATTCAGATTGATTCATAGAGGAGGTTTTTTTTTTCTGGTTCCTCCATTGAATCCTTTACAAGAGCTCCACTGAATGCTTGTGTACTTCACTGATGATTATTCGGTATAGAAACGCTCAGATTGGACTCTTTCTGTGGGCCAAAGAAGTAACGAGTAATGATTGGGTAAAGAGCTGTTAGAGGGGCATTAGAGGTTTAGGAGTTAAAATGCCACTTGGCAGGTTTAGCGAGTCGCCTCCAGCTCCAAATGGAAGTGGGAGGTTATTGCTCGAAGGATGTAATTTTATGTCCAGAAGTGATGTAGTGTTGTGTGGAGTAAACCGCACACAAATGGCTTATTTGTTTTGTTTTTTTAGACCAGAGGACATGGAAGAGAACAGCAGAAGGTTTCAAACTGGAGAATTTATTTGGAAGACATGGGGTACTTTTGAGACAGTTATAGATTTAATTTGATTTAAAAAAATCAAATTTCCCATAAAGAAATCTCAACCTAAATCCACCAATGCAGATCCACTTGTCATAAATCCCTCATGAAATAGTGCTTTATGGTGTTAATGTTGGAATAAAAAACAGAAAGGCTAACTTACTGCGGCTTTGTATTATAACAAACACAGTTG